>NC_060273.1:18746926-18988432 GCF_021613505.1 Equus quagga | reverse complement strand
GGGCCTCCCGCCGGCCTCCGCAGCGGCGCCGCCCGCGCCCCCCGCCAAGGCCCGAGGTCTCCGGGACGCCTGGCGCCGCCGCCGCCGTCCCCGGTCGCGGGCCCTGCGGCAGCGCCCGAGGCTCCGCCCGCCCGGAGGGAGGACCCCCGCCCCGCTCACCTCATGTGTGTAAAGTGCACGAGCAAGTGGGGCGCGGCGAGTGAGGCTCGCGAGCCTCAAGCCCTCCGCAGCGCCGCGGGGAGAGGCCCGAGCCGCTGCACCAGCGCCATTTTCTACACCGACCCGCTGCCGCCGCTGCCGCCGCCGCCGCCACCGCCGCCGCAGGCCCCAGACCGGAAGTGAATGCCCCGCTCGGCAACCTCTTCCGGAGGCGCCGCGGCCGGCGGCCTCAAGATGGAGGCCCTAGCAACTGGACCTGCAGACGGGGCAGGCCCTTGGCAACCGCCGGGGCGCGGCGCGCGACCCCCAGCCGGACCCCCCTATTGGGGGGTCACAGCTTCCGAGGCGTCCCGCAGAGCGGCTGGGGGGCCCGCCGAGCCCCGAGCCCAGCCTTTCTCGCCGCGGCCGGCTCTGATCTGACTCGAGTCCCTCCCGTCCTCCTTCTTTGCTGCGACACAAGTTTCCTTCCCTGCCAGCCGGCCCCTCCCCCACTGAAACACACCAAAAAAAAGAAAGAAAGAAAGAAAGAAAAATCCGTGAACCGCAAATACTATCCCTGCCGCAGCATGATGAGCCCGCGTGGTTTTTGAAATTCATCACTTCTAATTATTTTTGACCTTGGGCCAGTTATTTAACCCCTCTGCTTCTGTGTTTCCTCCTCAGGTAAAGAACGCGTACCTGAGGCGGGCCGTGAGGTTGAAAAGCGATTTTTAGCTACCGAATTTTGCAGACCATTTGACTCGGCAATTCCACTTGCCCAAATTTCCATTCAGAAAATAAATAACCCGGGATATCTACAAATTTTTCACCACCAAGATATTAAGTCCCAGCATTGATGATGGTGAAAAATTGTAAACGGCTAAAATGTCCAACATTAGGAGGTGGCTGAACTCCTGGCATGCGTTAGGGAACTGTAAAAATGATGTGGAGGAAGAGTGACGGAATGGGGAAAATGGTTACAATAGAATAGGTGAAAAAGCACATTCCAAAGTAGCTCACATGGTGAGAAACATGTAGACACAGTAAGATACAAACGTGTAAAGTTAAAAAATACCTACATGTAGATACATACATATCTACAGGTAGATACAGCAATATACATACATGTAGATACAATCAGATACATATACTCCTGTGTAATATTTGCATATTCTTTCTATCCTCTCACAACGCTTTTTTTTTCTTAAAGATAATTCCTCCTCTGCTTAAAATTCATTTCTTCTCAGAAATCTCACTCTGCATCATCCCATTTTCCTTTTTCTAAATGGTCCTTCCACTGGCTTGAAAACATGCCCAAGTGTCTCCCATTAAAAAGACACAAAATCTTGACTGCCCAGTCCCTGTCCTCTGAGAGAGATGTGTAATAAGTAAATTAATGAATAAATGAATGGATGGATGCACAGCAAGTCCTAAAGCTTATGCTCCAAAATGTTAACTGATCACGTTATGAGGTTTTTAATTTTCTTCTCTTAATGCATCTGGCTTTTGGGGGGGGGAGGGTTTGGTTTCATTTTTGTACAATGAGCATGTCAAAAAAAAAAGGGGGGGTTTTAAGTTAAGTTTACAAAATGTAAAATGTAGGGGCACCCGTAAATGCTAGTGACTTTCTGTTTCCTGCCATCATCCCTAAGGTCGATTCATCCATACATGTATTTGGTTTGGTTTTCTTTTATTGTTCTTTCTACTTAAAATGTTAAAAATTGTGTTATAGTATCTCTTTAGGAGTTAAAAAATACTGACATGTGTGTATAGCAGAATATATTTTCATAGCAGGTTTATGAATAATTTTCCACAACAGCATAAGGCAATAAAAACAGTAGTATTTATCAACATTTACACAGGTAAGATTAGTTGATTCTATTTATTAGACTTTTGTAAGTTTGAATAACTCAACGGTTCTCAGTTGGGGAGATTTTGCACACATCTGCACCCCAAAGGACATTTAGCAATGTCTGGTTTTTGGTTGTCACAACTGGATGCTACTGATATCTAGTGGGTAGAGGCCAGGGATTCTGCTAAGCATCCTACAATGCACAAGACAGTCTCCTACAACACAAGAGTATTTGAACCATGGGGCTGGCCTGGTAGCGCAGTGGTTAAGTGCACACTTTCTGCTTTGGCGGCCCGCGGTTCGCAGGTTCGGATCCCGGGTGCGGACATGGCACCGCTCGGCAAGCCATGCTGTGGTAGGCGTCCCACATATAAAGTAGAGGAAGATGGGCACGGATGTTAGCTCAGGGCCAGTCTTCCTCAGAAAAAAGAGGAGGATTGGCAGCAGATGTTAGCTCAGGGCTAATCTTCCTCAAAAAAAAAAAAAAAAAAGAAGAGTGAACCAAAACGCCAACAGCACAAGATTGAGAAACTCTGGAACTAATTCCCAGCCCCAAGGAAGCTGAGAAGATATGATTTCTTGAAGTTCTTTCCAGAGTGGTTTGACATGTCCCATATGACCCCTCCACTGCTGCGTTATGAAGTCATACTAATCACTTTTTAAATTCTCTCTTACTTAAACTTGGTGCATAGGGGTAGGTCAAAGAAGAATGACAATATAAGCTCAGCACTGACTCCTTCTCAGGAACCTACTAAGGGATCTTCTCTTCTTGTCATTCTTTCTCTTTTTCAGTAATTAGACTCTCTTTATATCGAACATATCCCATCACCATACAAACATATTCTAGTAATTTCCACTAAAAAAATGCAAACAAAACAAAACCAACTTTGTTGATGCTTCATTCCTCTCCAGCTTCATTGTTTTGTTCTCCTTCACAGCAAACCTTCTTGAAGAAGTGTTCTACGCCAGCTGCTTTCAGCTGCTCACCTCCTTTCCCACCCCACTCTGAGCTGACATCTCCCACCCCTCCCCCAAAATCACTCTTATCAAGGTCACGAACGACCTTGAAGCCATGAACTCAGTGGTAACATTTCTATTCTGATCTTGATTTATTTCTTAGCTGTATTTGCCACAACTGACCGCTCCCACCTTCTTAGGAAGGTCTAGTTTTCCTGGCTGTCTTACTGGCACATTCTCCTGAATTTCTTTTGACCCCTCTAGCCATTCCTATTTATGTTTCCTTTGCCAGCATCTCTTGCTTTCTAATAATTAAATGTTGGAGATCCCCAAGGCTCTGTTCCAGACTTTACCTGTCTCATCTCCACTTTCTTCTCAGGATGGGTGATCTCATCCATTCTCCTGTGTTTAAATACTGTTTAACTGGAGATGACTCTCACATTCCTATCTTTAGCCCATATCTCACCTGTGTACCCCAGAATGCCAAAATGATAATTTGCCCTTGCAGCAAATATTTATTGAGAACCTACTGTGTGCTAGGAACTGTACTAGGGCCCAGTTTTTGGCACTCGTGAGGAACTTCTCTGATGGATTAAGTCTAATGTGGCAGACAGATTTTTTTAAGCAAATGATGAACTGTGTAAGTACAAGCTATGACAAGTGCACAGAAGGAAAGAACTGTTGCTCTAAGAAAGTGTGAAAACAAAGGAGTATGACATAGATTATATGGTCGAAGAAGGTTTTTTTGAAAATGTAAAGCTTCACTTGAGAGCTGAAGGATGGGGGCAGCCAACTCAGGACCCAGGGAACAGCAGGGGAAGGGTTTTGGGCTGGAGTTTTAAATTTGTGCATCCTCATTGTCAATGAAAACAGGCTTCATATTATATTTGGCTTTACATCCAGTGGAGCCGCCATTTTTATTTTGCTTGTCTAGTCACTTAGGAACAAACCAGAAACAAGGTCCTCTGTAGAGTAATGGGTTTCATTCACTCAGCTCATTTGTGTAAGCAAAGCCATTTCCTACAACAAGCATATTCCCTAGATTAAGTGAATATTAGAATATTTCGCATGCCTCATGGTTGAAGTTTACAGTTCAAGAATTTGTATATAACGTTAAATGCCTTTCCTACAATAACTTTTTATGGAATAGCTTGCAAAGAATCTCTAACTATCTCAGGAAGCTTCTTGCTTCTTACTGAGCGTAATAAGAAACAGATGCTGCACAAATTTAAACCTAAATGAGACCTTTTCTCCACTTGTCTTTCTTCCTTGGGTTCTTTGTTCCTTTGGTTTCTGATTTTACCAGAACATAAATGTTCTCCAACCCTCTCTTCTTTATCTTACTGAGAAGGGTGAATGACTCGTCTAATACTTGGAAAATTATATACATCAAAGAAAAGCATATTTTTCTCCCAAGTCTCTACCAAATGCCATCTTGAGATGTATATGTATTTTTCTAGGCAAAGCTGATGCAAAATATTTTTAAATTTAGAAAATTTTCCACAATAATGTATAAATGGAAATTGAACACATAAACATGAGTGCGATTTCCTGGAGAGAGTATATTTATTTTATCTAACTAAAATTTATTTGATACTTGTGTGCCAGTAATAAACTGTTCTAAGTGCTTTACAAATGTTAACTAATTATTATTGTTGGCCTCACACAGCCCTATGAAGGAGGGATGTTATACTCGTTTTACAGATGACAATAATTAACTTGCCCAAGGTCACCTAAATAGTAACTGGTAAAACCAAGCCATTCGGCTCCAGAGCCCAGATCACTAACCACTACATTGCAGATCTGCTTTTCTCAACCATATTAGCCCCTGCGGCCCCTTTTGATGAGAAATATTTTGTAACACTACCCCTCGTTATCCCAACATGATAATCATAGAAAATATAGAATCATAGAAAATATAATCTACCTCACACATGACTTAAAAATCATGTGTAATGACTTATCTCTGATATAAAGGAGAAAGAAAAGAAAAGTAAGTATAATAAAGTGCCTTTCACTATGTAAATGTTCGGGAATGTCTACACTGGAAAACAGTAAAGTAGGCAGATGCTGACGCCTATGTGCGGAATCACTCCTACAAATGCAGAATGGCGCAGCAGTGTGGAACTGATTACTCACACACCAAGAACGATCGTGATGTTGGAGACGTAATTTACCTGGAATAGAGAACAACTCTCGGTCAAGTTCCGAACAACTAGAAAACAATTCCCCCTCAATTTATATGGTAATTGCGTTATGGGAAATTCAGGGTATATTAAAACTGAAAAAGTAAGGTGTTAGGTCCTCAGATAATTATAAACATGCCTTTTGCCTATGTGAATTTCCAGCGAGCGGGGCAATTCTCCATTTCGTGGGACCATTGCTGTCCGGCATCCCTGGCATCTATCCACTGAATCGTCATAGCAAACCCCCCACCTTTTTGTGACAACCGAATGCATTTCAGTGGTTTCCCCAACCCTCTGTGGGGAGTGGAGGTAAAGTATTACTTTGTTGAGAACCATTGCTATGGAGAGAGAAAAGAGCAGAGGAAGGAGTCCTAAGGAAGTCTGATACTCCAGTGAAGAATCTAGAAAGGTAGGATTAAGTGTAGCGTAATGGGGCCACAGGATGCCACACAAACTGACAGGTCAAAATTTAGCCTCCTTATTCCTTCTCTGTCCATCTCTCCCCACCACACGCAAACCTGCCCCCAAAGGGTCAGTTTTCCCCAGGTCAGTATACCAATACCAGTCACTAAGCTTCCCCTGCCAGAAACCTAAGGGTCAGTTTTGATTCCTTCCTCTCCCTCATCGGTGCATCAATAAGTTATTTTGTTTCCGATCTGAACTTCACTCCCATTCTTTCCTTCCTCTGCTTCTCCACTGCCACCCCCAGTACACCCTGAAAACTCCACAGATTCTTTTCTTCTTCTTTTTTTCTGGTTGTGGCATAGTTTACATACAATGAAGAACACACATTTGAAGTGAAAAATTCAATGAGTTTTGACAAATAAATACACCCATGGAACACTGCCGCAATCAATTTTTGGAACACTTCCATGACCCCCAGGAAATTCCCTTTGGCCACTTTCCATCACTCATCTGCTCCCTGCGCCCGCCCCCAACACCAGGAAACCACTTTTCTGATTTCTATCACTGAAAATTAGTACTATCTGTTCTAGAACCTCATATAAATGAAGTCATCCCATACATATCCTTTTGTGTCTGGCTTCTCTTGCTGAACATAACATCCGTGAGAGTCCTTCACGTTGTTGCATGTCTCAGAAGTTCATTCCTTTTTATTATTGAGAAGTATTCCATTGAATGAATGTACCACAGTTTGTTTACCATCCTCCTGTTCACTGACATTTGGGTTGTTTCCAGTTTGGGGCTGTTATGGATAAAGCTGCTATGAACATTCTTGTACAAGTCTTTTTGTGGACAGTAGACATATGTTTTTATTTCTCTTGGATAAATAGCTAGGAATGTTTATATTGCTGAATCACAGGATAAGTGTATACATAACTATATAAGAAGCTATAAAATGCTTCTAAAATGGTGACACCAGGCTCCATTTGCGATCCCAGGAAGAGTTCTGCTTGCTCCACATCCTTGCTGGCATTGTACACATTCACTCTTTGCCTCTTGAAACCATTCTCCATAGAGCAGCCTCAGTGATTTTTCTGAAAATGAAAACTTACTCAGCTTACTCTCCAGCTTAAAATAATTCAAAGGCTTTCCGGGGCTCTTGATTCAAAGCCTAATATCTTTAACATCGTCTTCAGTGTCTCCCCAATGTTATCTCCACTCATTCCCCTCGCTCACAGGCTCCAAACAATAGCAGGGCTCTTTCATTTTCTAAGACCTTCACTCAGACTGCTCCCAACCATCCTTCAGCTCTCAACCCCTGTGTAACTTCCTTAGGAAAGACTCTTCTGACCACCACCTGCCTTGACGCCATTAGGTCTCCCAGTCACATATTCTAAAGGTATCCTCTACTTCGTCTTCATAGCATGATTACATTTGTGATGCAGTATTTCTGTCATTGTTTGTTTAGTCTTTGATTCTCCCGAGTCTTTGTAAGCTCCAGCAGTGCAAGGACCATATCTGTCTTATTCTCCTGTATCTGCAGCATCTAGCACAATGCCTAGTAAAAATTAGGCCCTTAATAATACCTATTAAGTGAAGGAGTGATTTTTCCATGCTTTGCTCACCTCCCTCTATCCAAATATCCACAATGCCACCACAATTATCTTTCTAACAAGTAAATCTGATCAGGTCTTGCAGCTGCTTAAAATTTTTGAATGGATCTCTGTATTCTATAGACCGCTACTGAAACCCCTTGCCTAGTATGAAAGGCTGTTCGAGAACTCTTACTACCTGACCTGCCCCATTTCTTAGAATTTCTATTTTGTGTTCCAGTGCTATTGAATTGTTGCTATCTTCTCTTGTTTTTCAATGCCTATACGACTTGCACATGTTATTTCCTCTGAGGGGAACCCCTTTCCTATTATGTCTACCTAACAAACTCCCACTTCAAAGCCAAGTTCAAATGTTACCTCCTTTGGCAAGCCTTCCCTGAGATTCTCTGTAACTAATAATCACGTGAACGGTACTCAAGTACCAATACTAACTTAAACTTCCCTGACTCTTGTCCCCTCCCATTCAGGTGGAAATTCAGCCCTCTAGAAAGAACCTCTTGAACATTTAGGGCTGGAATCTCACATGTTCTCGTGAGATAACTCATTTTTTCCAGGCACTGCTGGCATGTAAGGCCCCTGAGAGTGAGGACGCGTCTGTTGTGTTCAGTGTTGCACCCCAGTGTCTAGATCTGTGCCCAGGAGGAATTAAACATTAAATTACTATTTTTTGAATGATGAGGAGTGAATACTGTTTTTCTTCCAAGCAGTTCCATAACATGTGTCAAGGTGCATGGTTGTTTTCCCAGTCACTAGCTTGTTACCATCTTGACTACCAGCAAGAACTAGATTATCCTAGACGTCCGTTTTGTTTCTTAGATTTGCTTCGTTTTGCTTTATCTTACAGATGCAAACAACATTCTTTCCATGATGCTCTTGTTTCCCACCAGACCCACCAGACACCTTCACTGTTTTGTTGAGGATAAAGTGAGTACTTCTGCCTCTTACTAGGGCAACATTTATTGCTAAAATAATCTGTTGTTTCCCTGCTTTTTTCTCTGAATGGAACAAGTGATAATGGCATCCTGCCTCTCCTTGAGGGCCAACTTCCTTTGCTCTCAGTCCATTAATTTTGGTGGAGAAATGCTGCGTTAAACATTTTTATATTTAAAAATTTTTATACCCACTGACCAAATTTAGGACAATTTAAACATTAAAATAAATAATGGTAGAAGGGATTATAACCCAGTCACTAAAGTAGGAAACTGTATGTCTGTATAGACAAATGTATATCATTCATCCTTTAAACATTAGATGAGGAACAAGGACTTCCACTTCTAACCAAGACGGGGCAACCAAAACTATATTCACCAGCACTCTTGAACAACTAAAAATACAGACAAAATTTATGAAACAACAGTTTTCAAGATATTGAACATCAAGTAATAAAAGACAGTGAACCCTGAGAGATGGGAAACAAATGAAGGGAACCCTATGATTGCCCTAGATTTCTGATTGGGAGAGTTTCCAGGCAACGATACAGTGGAAGAGGAAAGGGGAACCCAAGCAGAGCGAATTCTCTGAGTTGAGACAATGTAGTTGACAGTCTGGAGAGGTCAAAGTGGCTAGAGTTCACAGGTCAGACTACCAGAGAGGAGAGAACTGCACGGATGGAGAGCTCCAGAGATCCACAGAGAGTCATGGTTGGGTCTTCAGCTGAGAACTGAACTGTACATGCATGTCATAAAACTACTCAAGATTGGGAAAGAACCACCCAAAAGGATTGGAAGAAACAATATGAGGGCTCCCAGAGAGCTTGGAATAGTTCCTGTTCCCAACAGCCAGAGTAAACAACCTGGGGCATCAGATGGAATACCCAGCAGGGTTTTGCATCCATAGTGGGACAAAGTTAGCCCCAAACAAGCATTGCTCTTGTACTACCCAATAAAGTTTAAAAGAAATCCCTAAAAGTTTCAAACTGTTTTTGGGTAACTTAACTATATCCCAGAACAAAACTTAACAACATTTATGTGACAGAAAAATATTCAACACCCAACAAGGTAAAATTCATAATGTCTGGCATCTAACAGAAATACAAAAAAGTAGGAAAATACGATTAAAATGAAGAGAAAAATTAGTCAATTGAAATTGACTCAGAAATGACACAGATGCTAAAATTAGGAGGAAACGCCATAAAAATAGTTATTAAAACTGTTTTCCAGTGGCCGGCCTGGTGGTGCAGTGGTTAAGTGCACACGTTCCGCTTTGGCAGCCTGGGGTTCACGGGTTTGGATCCTTGGTCCAGACATGGCACCGCTTGGGAAGCCATGCTGTGGCAGGCGTCTCACATATAAAGTGGAGGAAGGTGGACATGGATGTTAGCTCAGGGCTAATCTCTCAAAAAAAAAAAACAACAAAACTTTAGGGATGTCCCCATGGCCGAGTGGTTAAGTTCGTGTGCTCCGCTTCAGTGGCCCAGGGTTTCGCTGGTTCAGATCCTGGGTGTGGACATGGCACCACTCATCAGGCCATGCTGAGGTGGCATTCCACATGCATCAAGTAGAAGGACACACAACTAAAATACACAACTATGTACCGGGGGGCTTTGGGGAGAAAAAGGAAAAATAAAATCTTAAAAAAACCCTACAAAAAACCCACTATTTTCCAGGGGCTGGCCCCATGGCGTAGTAGTTAAGTTTGGTGTGCTCCACTTCGCAGGTTCGGATGCTGGGCAGTGACCTACACCACTCATCAGTCATGCTGTGGCAGTGACCCTCATACAAAATAGAGGAAGATTGGCTACAGATGCTAGCCCAGGGCAAATCTTCCTCACCAACAAACAAACAAAGAAAAACTGTATTCTGTATGTTCTAAAGGTTAAGTAGAGAACTGGAAAATATTTTTTGTTCTTGTTTTTTGTGTTTTTTGGCAAGAAAGTTTGGCCCTGAGCTAATATCTGTTTCCAATCTTCCTCTTTTTGCTTGAAGAAGACTGTTGCTGTGATAACATCTGTGCCAATCTTCCTCTATTTTGTATATAGGACACTGCCACAGCATGGCTTGATGAGCAGTGTGTAGGTCTGTGCCTGGGATCCAAACCTGTGAACCCCGGGCTGCTGAAGCAGAGCACGCAATCTTAACCACTACACCACTGCACTGGCCCCCAAAATAATTTTTTTTTAAAACCTAATTAAAACTTCTGGAGATAAAAACTACAACATAAGAGAAGAAAAATATGCTGAATGAGATTAACATCAGATTAGACATTGCAAAAAAAAAGATTAGAGAATTTGAAGATGTAACAGAAGCTACCTAAAATGAAACAAATAGGAAAAAAAGACTGAAAATTAAACAAACATCACTAGTGAGTTGAAGAACAATTTAAAAGGCTTAATATATGTGTTATTGGAGTCCTTGATGGAGAGGATAGGAGAATAGAAGAAATATTTGAAGAAATGATAAAAATTTTTCCAAATTTGAGAAAAACTGCACTGCAGGGGTACCTACACAAGTAAATCACAGACAATATGAAAAACACTTTTCTTATTGTTTAAATGTCTTTAAAAGATAATTGTTTAAAATAAACATGATAAAATGTATTGTGGGGTTTACAACATATGTAGAAATAAAATATAAGACAACAATAGCACAAAATCCGGGGCAGCAAAAATGGAGGTACTGTTGTGACGACTATTTACCAACATATACACTATTGCTTAAAGGTAGACCATGATAAGTTAAGAATGTATATATGTGTAAACCCTGCAGCAACCACTAAAATAACATAATAAAGACTTATCACTAATAAGCCAAGAAAGGGGTAAAATGATGTAAGGATCCACTTGTTCTGTTGCACGTGGCTATCCAGTTTTCCCAGCACCATTTGTTGAAAGACTATCCTCTAACCGCTGAATGGTCTTGGCATTCTACAAAGGGGTAAAATGGAATCATAAAAATCGCTCAACTAAAAATATGCAGGAAAAAAAGGAAAATGGAAAAAAGAACAAATAGAAAACAAATAGCCAAAATGCAAATTTAAAATCTACCAAGTCACGTCATATGTAAGTAGTCTAAACATCCCAATTCAAAGGCTGAGATAGTCAGACTGGATAAAAAAGGATTCGACTGCATGCTGCCTACAAGAAACCTCCTTTAAATAGTAAGACATAAATAGGCTAAAAGTAAAAGGATGCAAAAAATAAACTAAGCT
The DNA here is from genome assembly GCF_021613505.1 of Equus quagga. Classification (NCBI taxonomy): domain Eukaryota; kingdom Metazoa; phylum Chordata; class Mammalia; order Perissodactyla; family Equidae; genus Equus; species Equus quagga. The sequence continues at coordinate 18,977,138 of NC_060273.1, read as the reverse complement.
AATACTAATCGAAAGAAAGGTGAAGAGATTATATTAATATCAGACAGTTGATTTTAGAGTAAAGAATATTATCAGGGCAAGAGTGTCATTTTATAGTGATCATGGGTCAACTCATCAAGAGGACATTACAATCCTAAGTTTATGCAGCTTCAGAAGGGCTCGAAGAGTGGCCGGCCCCATGGCCTAGTGATTAAGTTCACACCCTCTGCTTTGGTGGCCCACGCTTTTGCCAGTTCGAATCCCGAGCGCGGACTGGCACCATTCACCAGGCCATGCTGAGGCGGCATGCGGCATGCCACAACTAGAAGGACCCACAACTAAAAAATACACAACTATGTACTGGGGGCTTTGGAGAGAAAAAGGAAAAAAATAAAATCTTAAAAAAAAAAAAAAAGAAGGGCTAGAAGAGCTTCAAAATACAGCAAAAGATGATGGAACTGCAAGGAGAAATGGACAAATCTACAATTTTAGCCAAAGATCTCAATAATTGATAGAACAAGTAGACAGAAAATCAGTAAGGATATGAACAATATTATCAACCAACTTGACTTAATTGACATATATAGAACACTCCACACAATAACAGTAGAATATACATTCTTTTCAATTGCATGCGGAACACTTACCAAGATAAACAATTTTCTGAGTCATAAAAGAGCCTCAATAAATTAAAAAGAATTCTAATCGTACGCAATATATCCTCATACTCAGTAGAATAAAATGGGAAATAAATAGCAGAAAGAGATCTAGGAAAACCCAGATATTTGGAAATACAACACACTTCTAAATAATCCAAGGGTCAAAGGAGAAATCAAAAAGGAAATTAAAGTATATGAATAACGGAAAACAAAAACATAACATACCAAAATTTGTAGAATGTAGTTAGTGCACTATTTACAGAGGTATTTATAGCACACTAAATATTTATATTAAACAAACGTCTTAGGGGCTGGCCCCATGGCCGAGTGGTTAAGTTCGCGCGCTCTGCTGCAGGCAGCCCAGTGTTTCGTTGGCTTGAATCCTGGGCGCGGACATGGCACTGCTCATCAAACCACGCTGAGGCAGCGTCCCATATGCCACAACTAGAAGGACCCACAACGAAGGATATACAACTATGTACTGGGGGCCTTTGGGGAGAAAAAGGAAAAATAAAATCTTTAAAAACAAACAAACAAACATCTTAAATCAATGACCTCAGTTTCTACTTTAAGACACTAGAAAAATAAGAGCAAATGAAACCCAAAATAAAGAGAAGAAAGGAAATAATAAAGATCAGAGTAGAAATAAGTGAAACAGAAAACAAAAAATAATAGAGAAAAGGCAATAAAGCCAAATACTAGTTTTTGAGAAGATCAATGAAATTCATAAACTTCTAGCTAGGAAAACAGATGAAAAACACAAAGTAGTGTCAGAAATGAGTGAAGTGATATGTTACCACTACAAATTCTATAGATACTAAAATGGCAGTAAGAGTATACTGTGAACCAGGTTATGCCAAATAATTCAGCAACTTAGGTAAAATGGACAAATTCCTTGAAAGACACAAACTACAAACTCACTCAAAAAGAAATAGATGACCTGAATAGTCTTACGTCTATTTGAAAATTTGACTTTGTAGTTAAAAACCTTCCCATGAAGAAACTCTAGGTCCAGATGGCTTCATTTATTCTACCAAATATTTAAAAAATAAATAATACAAACTCTTCCAGAAAACTAAAGAGGAGGGACTATTTTCCAATTCCTTGCATAAGGCCAGCATTACTCCAGTACCACAGACTAAGGCATTGCAAGAAAAGAAAACTACAATATCTCTAATGAACACAAATGCACAAAATGTAAAATTTTTGCAAAACAAATCCAACCATATATAAAAAGAACAATATTCCACAACCAGATGGTGATATTCCAGAAATGCAATCAATGTAATTCATCATATTAACAAACTAAAAAGAAAAACCATGTGATCATCACAATAGATGTGGAGAAAGCTTTGACAAAATCCAATATCCATTCCTGATTTAACAAAGAAACAGGGAATAGAGCGGAACTTCCTCAACATGATAAAAGGCATCTACTAAAATTCTACAACATGATACTTAGTGATGAAATAGTGACTATTTTCCCTCTAATATCAGGAACAAGACAAAGATGTCTGCTCGTACGTCTTCTACTCAACGTTGTTCTGGAGGTTCTAGCCAACGCACGAGAGTGGCATGGAAGAAGTACAACTGTGTTATTAACAGATGGCATGATGATCTATGCAGGAAATTCCGTGGAATCTATGAAAAACTACTAGATTTAGTAAGTGAGTTTAGCAAGGTTGTAGGATGCACAAGCAACATACGAAAATCAGTTGCACTTCTATACGATAGCAATGATCAATTGGAAATTGGAATTAAACATTACAACCATTTTCAATGACATCAAAAAGTGTGAAAGACTTAAGGATAAGTCTGACAAAATGCGTAAAACCTGTACACAAAACTACAAAACATTGAGAGAAATTCAAGAATACCTAAACAAATGTATGGATACATAATGTTTATGGATTGGAAACCTCACTAGTGTTAAGATGTCAATTCTCCCCAGATTGATGTATAGCCAATGTGATGAGAATCAAAATTTAAACAGACTTGTTTTGTTTGGTAAAATTGACAGATTGATTCTAAATCTCATATAGAACTGCAGAGAACATAGAATAGCCAAAACAACCTTGAAAAAACCCAAAATGGGAGGAAGTAGACAAGCTGACTTCAAGGCGTGATAAAGCTGCAGTAATGAAGACAGTGTGGTCTTGGCATCAAGATAGACAAATAAATCAATGTAACAGAACAGAGAGCCCAGAAATAAACCTATACACATATGGTCAATTTATTTTCATCAAAAGATGCAAAGACAGTTCAGTGGAGCAAAGATAGTCTTGTCAATAACTTTTGCTGGATATCCATATGCAAGAAATAGTACCTTGGGGCCGGCCCGTGGCTGAGGGGTTAAGTTCGCGCACTCTGCTTGGCGGCCTGGGGTTTTGCCAGTACGATCCTGGGTGCGGACACGGCGCCACTCATCAGGCCACGCTGAGGCGGCATCCCCCGTGCCACAACTAGAATGATACACAACTAAAAATACACAACTATGTACCAGGGGGCTTAGGGGAAAAGGAAAAATAAAATCTTTAAAAAAGAAAAAGGAAATAGTACCTCAACCCATATTTCACATGATATACAAATGTTAAATCAAAGTGGATCACATACCTAAATATGAAAACAAAAACGATAAAACTTCTAAAAGAAAATAGAAGAAATCTTTGTGGCCTTGGGTCAGGCAATGACTTCGAGTCGCCAAAAACACGATCCATAAAACACCAAAATTAAGAAGTACAGCTTTTCAAAAGACACTGTTCAGAGAATGAAAAAGCAAGGCACAAACTGGGAGAAAATATTTGCAAATCACAAATCTGATAAAGAATTTGCATCTAGAATACATAAAGGAGCCACGAAACTCAATAATAAGAAAACAACCTATCTTTTCAATGGGCCAAAGATTTGAACAGACACTTCCGTAAATAAGATAGACACATTCCCAACATCTTTAGTAATTAGAGAAATGTAAATTAAAATCACAATAAAATACCACTACACACCTATAAGAATGCCCCAAATTAAAAATACTCATCATACTCTTGTTGGTGAGGAGGGGAAGCATCTGTAGCTCTCATACACTGCTGAGGGAAACATAAAATTATCCAATTACTTTGGAAAACCATTTTGGTAGTTTCTTAAAAAGGTAAGAGCACACTCACCATATGACCTAGCCATTACATTCCTAGATCCCTACCCAAGAGATCTTAAAGCATTTATCCATACAAAGACTTGTGCATGAATGTTCACAGAAGCTTCATTTGTAATACCCCAAAACTAGAAACAACCCAATTGTCCATCAACAAAAGAATGGATAAATAAATTGGTGTATACCCATATGATGGAATATTCTTCAGCATTTAAAGGGAATGAATTATTGGTATACACAACATAGATGAAATTCAAAATAATTACACTGATAGAAAGAACTCAGACCAAAAACAAATACAAACTGTATGATTCAACTTACAAAATTCTAGAAAACAACTTATTCTATAGTAATAGAAAGTAGATCAGTGCTTGCGTGGGGATGGGGAAGATTCAGGGAAAGGTGAGAGGGAAAGATTACAAAAAGGCAGGAGAAAACTTTTGGGGGTGATGGATATCTTTATTATCTTGACTGTGGTGATGGTTTCACAGCTGTATACAGACATCAAAACTTATCAAATTGTACACTTTAATATGTGAGACAATAAAGCTGTTTCCAAAAAAAATCTTGACAAGGATGAAGGATGTTTATGTAATTTCAAAACACCCCCACAAGACACTTATAAATTAAAAGGGAAAAAGAGTAACTTTACATTAAGGAAGGCTGACAGACACCACTTAATCGAGTGACCGAAGTGATCATCCTCAGGAACAGGATGCTTCAAAATCTCACACTGCCTGGTAGGATGCAGTGAGAGTGCAGCTCTACTCCTGTGCTGTTCCTGTCAAAGATGCATAACTTGAACCTGATCCTCAGGAAACCTCAGACCAGCTAAATTGTGGGACATTAATGCTTCAAAATAACTGGGCTGTAATTTGTTTTGTTGAGGAAGATTGGCCCTGAGCTAAAGTCTGTGCCAATCTTTCCCTATTTTGTATGTGGGACGCCACCACAGCATGGCTTGATGAGCAGTGTGTAGGTCCACACCCAGGATGCAAACCAGCGAACCCCAGCTGCCGAAGCAGAGTGCACGGACTTAACCACCACACCACTGGCCCAGACCCATGGGCTATAGTTTTTTTAAGTGTCAAGGTTATGAAAATTAAGGAAAGGCTGAGGAACTGCTCCTGGTTGAAGGAGACTGGGAGATAAAACAATTGAAAGCAATGCTTGATTCTGACCTGGATCTTTTGCTAAAAAGACATTATCAAGATAATTATGGACCTGACAGGGGTCTGAGGATTAGATGAGTTCAGTGTCAATTTCTTGACTTAACGACTGTATTGAGGTTATGTAGGAGAATTTCCTCGCTTGTAGGAAATAGACACTAATTTATTCCAGGGTGATGTGGCATGTATTTGGGTCTATTTTCAGATTTGTGTCAGCAATTCACTCTCAAATAGTTCAGGAAAATAAAAGTTCTTTTTTCCATACTTTCAATTTTTGTTAGTTTGTGATTGTTAAAAAAAATCATTCTTTTATACCTTTGTTCATATTTTTGAGATATTTGTGGCATAGATTTATAGAAGTGGACTAGCTGGGTCAAGGATATGAATGTTTTAAAGATTGGCACCTGAGCTAACATCTGTTGCCAATCTTTTCTTTTTCCTTTCTCACCAAAGCCCTCCAGTACATAGTTGTATATTTCAGTTGTGGGTCCTTCTGGTTGTGGCATGTGGGATGCCGCCTCAGCATGGCCTGATGAGCGGTGCCACATCTGTGCCCAGGATCCGAACTGGTGAAACCCCAGGCCGGCAAAGCAGAGTGCTTGAACTTAACCTTGGCCACAGGGCTGGCCCCTGAACATTTTAAAATGTGATAAATATTACCAAGTTGCCTGTCAAAGAGATTGTGCCAAGTCATACCCTCACCAGAAATTTATGAAAGTGTCTATTTCCTCCTACTTGTTTTGGGCTCTATTAAACATTTTTATCTTTGCCAATCTGTTATCTCATTTTAATTTGTATTTCTTTAGTCACTAGTGAGGTTGTGAAACTTTTCATGTGTTTATAAGCGATTTCTATTTCTTTTTTGTGAACTTCATCTTCATATTCTCTGTCCAATTTTAAAGCTATTCATATTTCCTTTTTATTTCTAAGAGCTCTTTGTATATTGAGGACATTTTTTTGTCTGTAACCAGCATTGTGAAACACTTTTTTTCTAGCTTGCTACCTACCTTTTAACTTAGTTTGTGCTATTTTTATCCTATGAAATTGTTTTAAATTTTATGTAATTAATTTTTCCTTTTTAGTGTCTGAGTTTTGTGTCTTACTTGGAAAGACTTTCTCCAACTCGAAATTATGTATGTGTGTGTTTATGTCCATGTTTTCGGGGTTTTTTTCTTGTTTCATTTGTTTACATTTAAATTGTTTATCCATCGGGAATTTATTCGGTGTAAGGAATCAGATAGGCATCCAGCTTTAACTTATGTTTTTCGAAATGGCTAGACAATTACCCCAATGCCGACTACTGTACTGCGTAAATTTATTTTTTCCTCCCTGGTTTGAAAAACAGCTTTACCATATATTAGCTTCTCAGATGAATTTGGGTCTGTTTCTAGATTCTAATCCGTTTCAATAATCTGCCTTTCTCTTCATGCACCAGTACCAAACTTTTTTCATAAATGCAGCTTTATAATATGCTTCAATGCATACTAGGGTTAATCCTTCTTTATTACCTTCTTTTTTTGGAATTTTCCTAGCTAGCCTCATTTGTTTATTTTTCCATTTGAACTTTAGACTCAGTGAGTCTACTTCCAAAATAATCTCATAATGTGTTTTTTACTGATCTAAAATTAAACATAAAGGTTAATTTAGAGAAAATTTGCATCTTTACATCATTAAATCTTCTTCTTAATGAATAGGATATGTATTTTCATTTGTTTCTTCTTTCATTTTCCTTCAGTTTTTCTTGTTGCTGATGTTGTAATAGTGGGTTTTGGCACTCTTTTAAGTACAGTATTTTCTTCCATTTTTTTCTAGCTTTTTTCCTGAAACATAGAAATGCTGCTGATTTTGGATATTAATCTTATAACCAACTACGTTTCTGACTTAATTCATCATTTATAAGAGATTTTCTAATAGTACTCTTGGATTGTCTAGATATGCAATTATATTACCTGCAAATAGTCATCAGATTGTCTCCACTTCAGAACTCTTAAACTTCTTCTTTTTTAATCTTGGTACACCTAAAATAATGTTAAATAATAGCAGCACTATATTTCTCCTATCTTGTTCCAGACTATGATGGAAAATGCTTCTAGTGTTCAACCTTAAACAGGATGCATTTTTAAACTTAAACATGTTTTTTATCATGTCAATAATGGATGTGGAATTTTACTAAATATCCTGTTAGTCTCTAAGAAGAGTAGCATAGTTATTCTCCTTTAGCCAGTATTAAGAGTTCCTCTAAGATCAGTAGAGAGACCGTATAACGTAGAGTTTGAAAGGCCAGGCTGGCTCGTTTAAATTCCAGATCTCCCACTTACTATACGTGTGACCTTGGCAAGTTTCTTAGAAAGCCTCTCTGTGTCTTTGATGCCTCCTTTATAAAACAGTCGACAATAGCACCTAAGGCATAGGGTTGTTGCAAGATTTAAATGAATACACATATACAAGGTCCTTTGACCAGTGCCTGGTCCATAGTAAATGCTCTGTAAGTATCAATCATTAGCATTGCATTCTTGGAATAACCCCAACTGTAGTATTGAGCTTTTTTGTTTGTTTAAATAAACTTATTCATTTATTTATGGAAGTATAAGATGCAGCCAGAAAAGTGCAAAGCCGGAAGAACTATCAGGAAAGTGAATACACATACGCGACTCCACCCCAGGAGCTCTCCACGTCCACCTCCCAGTTGGCGCCCTACGCCCCTCCCCACAGGGAACCACCAACTTTGTTGGTAACGGGTTGCAGTGCATTATGGTTTACTGATGCTCCTGGATTCTGGTTTGTGTATCAATGTCACAGTGGCTTTATGGAAAAATTTGAAAGACTTTCTTCTCTATATATTAGGTTGAACCATCCCAAACTGCCAATATTCAACTGTTTTGAAACTACAAAAATAGCAATTGCATTAGAGAAAGTTGAAATAAATGGAAGTACATTCACAAGACAATTGTTAAAGTGGCAACACTTCTCAAAAGGATCGAGAGATTTAACACAATCTGTATTGGAATTCCAGCTATATTCTTTATGGAAATTGACAAGCCAATCCTAAAATTTATATGGAAATGTAAGGGACCCAGAATAGACAAAACCATCTAGAAAAGAACAAAGCTGGAGGACTCACATTTTTTTATTTCGAAAGTTACTACAAAACACAGTAATTAAACAGTTTGATACTGACATAAGGATAGACAGATAGATCAATAGAACAAAACTGAGAATCCAGAAATAAACTCTTACATTTATGATGGATTGATTTTTCAACAAGGACGTTAAACAATTCAATGGGGGAAAGAGCAGTCTTTTCAACACAGGGTGCTGGAACAACAGGATATTCAAATGTAAAAGAATGAAGTTTGATCCCTATCTCATGCCAGGTACAAACACTAACTCAAGATGGATCACAGACCTAAATGTAAGAGCAAAAACTGTAGAATTCTCAACGAAAACGTAGGAACAAGTCTTTATGATCTTGGATTTGGCAATGGTTTCTTAGATATGCCACCAAAAGCATAAGCAATAACAATAAAATAGATAAATTAAACAGAAAATTGGACTTCATCAAAATTAGAAACTTTGGTGCCTCAAAGGACACTACCAAGAAAATGAAAAGATATCGTATACAATGGGAGAAAATATTTGCAAACCATATATTTAATGAGGGACTTCTATCTAGAAAAAATACATAAGAAACTCTTACAACCCAATAATAAAAAAGACATGTAACTCAAATAAGAAATATGCAAAGGATCCGTATGGACATTTCTCCAAGGAAGATATACAAATGGCCAATAAGCACATGAAAATATGCTGAACATCATTAGTCATTAGGGAGATGCAAATTAAAACCACAATGCGATACCACTTCACATCCACTAGGATTGCTAAAAGCAATAAGACAGATACAAGTGCTGACGAAAATGTGGAGAAATTGGAATCCTCATACACTGTTGGTGGGAACGTAAAGTGGTGCAGCCATTTTGGAAAATAGTCTGGCAGTTCCTCAAAAAGTTAAACATAGAATTACCATATAACCCATCAAATCCTCTTCTAAGTATATACCCGAGAGAAATGAAGACATATATCCACACAAAACCTTGCACATAAATGTTTTAGTGGTTCTACACATAATAGTCAAGAAGTAGAAATAACTCAAACGTCTATGGACTGATGAATGCATAAACAAGCATAGTACATCCATTGAATGGAATATTATTTAGCCATAAAAAGGAATAAAGTACTGATGCATGCTGACTGAATCTTGAAAACATTGTACTAAGTGAAAGAAGCCAGTCAGAACAGATCACATATTATATGATTCCATTTAGATGAAATGCCCAGAATAGGCAAATCCATAGACAAATGGAGTAAATTAGTGGTTCCCTAGAGCACGGAGGCAGGATTGGGAGATAGGGGGTGATGGTTAAAGGATATTGGGTTTCTTTTTGGGGTGATGAAAGTGTTCTAAAATTGATTGTGGTCATGGTTATACAAATCTGTGAAAATATTAAAAACCATTGAATTGTACACCTTAAATGTGCGAATTGTAGGGTATGTGCATCATATCTCAATAAAGCTTTTAGCAAAAAAAATATTGCAATTTCATATGGTTCCATCTAATATTCTACAATATCTTAAACAGCACTGGCAGATTATGGCATGACTTGAAGATCTGATAGAGTTTATGTATGAAACTGGGAGAAGAGGAAGTGTCAAGATTACCTGCATGGGGATATAAGAAAAAAGCTGATTCGTGGAGGCAGTGGGAGGCTTGTCTGTTTAGGAGAGGAGAGACTTGGGCTTCTGGGATAGGAGGAGGAGAAAGAACCAGCACAGGAGGAGATGTTGAAGAAAAAGCAAAAGGTTGGTGGACGGACTCCAGAGTCGGAGGAAGAAATGGCCTTGGAAGGAGTCTCGTCTCTCTTCCCTGAGCCCAGAGGGAAGGAGGAGAGGATGAGTTCAGATGCTAATTAGCTGATACTGCAGAGAATTTTTTCTTACTGGCCTCAATTTTCTCTGGAGAGAAGGCAAAATCATTTGTGAAAATGAGAGAAGAGAGAGCAGGGCGTGGGTTTGAGGAGAGGGGAAAGTTAGACGAACTTAGGAAGAGGGTGAGAGGGGAGCTCGAGGGGACTCCGGAGCATCGCAGGCCCAGCTGCCAGCAGAGGAACAAATTCTGAAGGGGCAGTGAGCCCCGGCTCCTGAAGCTTCCCCTGCAGTTCCCTGCAGCCTCTTTTGGGAGCCATCTCCTCCTGAGTCATCGCTGCTTCAGGCCAGACAACCCGATTCTTTCAATGTTACTCACACGCTCTGGCTTTGAGCCTTGCACTCTCTGGACAGACTCCTCAGAACTGCCTGCCTTTAGCAACCTTCCTCCCAGAACTGAATGTTCTTCCCAGGTGAGGGCTGATCCGAGTCCACCTCCTTGGTCCTGGGCCCTAGGCTTTCATTAATTCAGCCTGCGATGACCAGATTCCATTTGGCAGCCTCAGGGCATTGGGTCAATGACAAATAAATCCAAAGAGCAGAGATAAATCTGTCTGATAATGTGTCAGTCCCCTTGTTAGCCACCAGAGAACGTGAGAGGGGAGGAGACCAGCGGTTTGTTAAAGAAGCTAGAAAAGATGTTTAACAGGTTGGCGTGTGGAGAATGGCTAAAGGTGGGGGGTCAGGGATCGGTGGCGGGGGGAGACACGTATGTGGGACATTCCCCGGGGCCAGCCTCTCACTGGAGCAGGCAGGCCTAACAGGCACAGCCCATCACCTTGAACCTAGTTACTGAGCACAGCAATCAATCGCCTCCATCCTGGAGACCCGCAGCCAACGAGTGGTAAGGACAGCAGTAAGAAAAAGAGAAGAGTGCGAGGGAACCCTCGGGGACACCTTTTGATCCCAGCTATCACCAGATACTGGGGTTACCGCTGGCCAAAGTCTCTTGGCCCCGGAGGCATAAGGTCCCTGATTCTAGAAGGGGCAGGATAAAGTGTGGTAGAAGGAACACAGCTTTTGGCATCAGATCTAGATTTAAAGCCTGTCTTTGCTACTTATTGGATGTGTAACACAACATTTGGCACACTGCTTAGCCTCTTGGAGCCTCAGTTTCCACATCTGTAAAATGGGACTTCATAACATCTACCCCCTCAGGGCTGGCTGTGGAAGAGATGGTATGGGTGGCCCTCCAGCGTGGTGCTTTCTTGCCCATCTCCGGGCCTTTGTATTAGTTATTCCCTCAGCAGCCTCTCTTCCACAACCCGGCTTTGCCTGAAGGTCTCCTCGGCATCCTTCAGGTCTCCTCTGGCTCTTTTCCATCTCCTGCTGGCCTCCCGGGAGTAGGCGTCCCTCTCCGTTGCTCCCACAGCGCTGCCCACTGTGCATATACCTCCTTCACAGGACGAACTGCGCCACCTCGGGACTCTACCTGTCCGTCTCCCCTACAGGTCCGTGGAGGCAGGTGAAGTAGCTGCTCCTCATCGTATCCCCAGTTCAAGGCACACACCAGGCACTCAACAAGTGTGTGTCGACGGAATGAAGCGGTGAAGATTACATGAGATAAATGGGGGCCCATGCCTCCCAAACCACACTAGCCGGGAGGAAATCGGAATGTGAAAGCCTACTCGTACACATCCTACTCTCTCTGCAGGTTCTTTGGCTTCCTTAAAATTCTCCCCAAAGACTATGGGGAGACCCCAGGGAAGGGAGCAGAGACTCCAGAAGTAGAATGCGTGGGTTCCTATCCTGGCTCTGCTACTTGCCAACTCTGTGATTCACCCTATCTGTGCCTTGATTTGTTCATCCATGAAATGAGCCAAAGGGTTGCCATGGAGATTAAATAAGCTACTATTGGCATAGCGCTTGTAACAGTACCTGGAACATAGTGAACACCATATAAGTACTTCATAAATATCTGGAAAAGGTGCCACAGCTTAGTCCTCCTGGCTGCCCTGCAATTTCCTTCTCTCCCACGCCACTGGCTGTAATGATCTCCCGCTACGGCTGATGCCAAAAATGGTGCCTATCCAATCTTGTAGGGCCAGGCAACCTCTTCGTGTTGGTTAGATTGCATGCAGCCACACTCTTATGATTACTGAAACCATGGTTTCTCACACTGTAATGGATCTATGAATTAACTGAAGATCTTGTAGATTCTGATTTGGAATCTGGGGCAGACCTGAGATTCTGCATTTCTAACAAACTCCCATGTGATGCTGATATTGTAGATCCAGGGATCACCATTTACTTTAATAAGGGCCTAAACAACAAGGATTTGTTTTTCTCACACATGTGAGACATAAGCATATAAACAAACATTAAAAACAGGATTTGAAAGAAAGAAATCAAAAGATACCCAGATGTATGTATTTTCTGCCATTGTTTCAGGATTTTAATGTTATCCAAGTCTGTGTCTTTGTGATTCTCATGGCCACAAGATGGCTGCTTCAGCTCCAGCCATCAAGTCCGTGACCAAGGCAGAAAGAAGGAGGATGGGTAAAGGGGAGGGCCAGTTTCGAGTGTGCGTTTTTAATGCAAAAGCAAAAGCCGTCCCACATATCTCCAGCAAAGCTCTGCTTACATCTCATTGGCAAGAATGTCTTCACATGGCTACCAATAGCTTCAAGGAAAGATGAGAAGGTATTTGGGCACAGTCCTGCCCAAAACGAAGTGGGGAAGAATGAGGAGAACGGATATTAGATAAGCAACTGGCAACATCAGCCGGTTGATAAGCATAAGTCTGTACTTGTGCCTAGAGTCAGGTACACACCGCTTCCTGTCACTCTCAGAAGACTATTAGGAAAATGCGTAAAATAGTATCTTCCTGCCTCTGCGGCTCAGGTTTGTGTCTAAGTCCGGGGTGGGAGGATAATCTGAGGGCTGGTCTCAGAACCGCCCCTCACCTCTGACCCACTGTCTTTGACTGAACAAGAACCTTTAGCATGCTTTCCCACGAAGCTTCTCAAACTCTCATACACACAGAGAGCAGTGGGATGGCCCCCAATCAGCTCTTCCCCTTCTTGAGACATAGAGTGATTCAGCTTGAGGGAGGTCCTCCACCCTCATCCCACCCCACCCCCACCCTCATTCTTACTCCACCCCCTCATGCTTTGGCGAAAGTGATTAACCCCAGGCTCAAGGGGTGGAGCCTGTGACTGAGGCTGAGCCAATCAGTGTGCTCCAGTCTCACTAGACTACTAGTGATTGGTTCAGGGCCAAATCAGTCGTTAGACTGAAAATTAGAATGATCTTACACTTTGGCACAATGAACTGGGGGCAGGCGACCAATGCCTTTTTTTTTTTTTTTTTTTGAGCAAGATTAGCCCTGAGCTAACATCTGTTGCCAGTCCTCCTCTTTCTGCTGAGGAAGACTGGCCCTGAGCTAACATCCGTGGCCATTTTCCTCTGTTTTATGTGGGATGCCTGCCACAGCATGGCTTGACAAGTGGTGCTCTGTCCGCACCGGGGATCCAAACCGGTGGACCGGGCCATCAAAGCGGAACATGCGAACTTAAACATTGCACCACCGGCCGCCCCAAGCTACGGATGCTTTTGAATCATGTCATGTCCTTGGGAAATAAGATTCTCTGAGGTACGAGTTCCAATACCCTTATCTGCCCTTTATTCTTGCTCAGTGCTGCATATTGTTAGTCTCTTTAGCACTTTTGGGGCTATGATGGCAAATCCATCAGAGCTAAAGTCAGCAGAGCAGGAGGCCCTCGGAAATCTGCCCTGCTGCCGTGCCCTACCCCCACCTCCGTAAGGATATTCCCAGCTGACAGGCAGCCAAACCGATGAGCCCAACTCCCTGTAAGGGGCCACTTTCCTTGGGGCCATCTGGGCATGTCAACAGGGGTGTTCTCAGGAAGTAACTTTAGTGGTGGCCTCTCAGGCATTGTGGCACCAGGAGGGTCAGGAGAGCGTGTTTTAAGGGCGAAGAGAGATGTTCGTCTTGGCCACCAAACCTCACTAATTAAATTAATCTTCAGAGCTAAAAAGACTCAACATCCAGTGCTTTCAGTTGAAATACTGGAGAAGCAGACTTGCTTTTCCACGCTGTGTCAACAAGGACAGCCACAGCTCCAGAAGCTTCGGGAGGCCCTCTTGAAATCACAAGATGAACTTAACTGAAAACACAGCCAAGTATGAAGAGATGGAATGGAGAAATGGGGAGAGAAAAGAGCCATAACGTTTGTGACTCACATAAACCCTGCTTGGACCATTTCATGTGTTGATGTAATAAATTTCCTTCCTTAGATAAAGCCAGATGGCATTGGCCTTCCGTGACGTGCAGCCGAAAGCACCGTAGCTAATACAAGTAGATGTCGTAATTTGGGATGGTTGTGTGTGCATGGGCTTCAGCATCAGGCAGACTTGAATTGAGTTCCCTCCTACCACTTGCTAACTGCTTGACCTCCCTTCCAAGAGCCTCAGCTTCAGCGACAAAAGGAAAAAACAGAAACACCCTCACTGTGGGATTATAGAGTCTACTGTGCACAAGGCCCAGGACACTCAGGTGCAAGGGATGTCACAGTACTTTGTGGGTTTTTTCTAAATCAAAGTAAAGCCCTGGGTGCCCCAACAGCTCCCTGGACCTTCTCAGCCGTTAGTGGGCGATGGTCCTGGGAGCTCTGTCAGGTCTTGCCCTTGGAATACTGCACTGAGCACCATTGTCCGAGTCCATGAGTGGGGTTTTAGAGATAAGTGGCTTGGCTGCTGTTGTGAAGAGCTCAAACACAGGGGGCCTGGGCTAAGCTGGGAGCCCCAGGCCCCAGGCCAAATCGCTACATGAGGTCATTGCCCTCTGCGGTACTGCCAACTTCCCAGGGTGTTGTAAGAGGTGGAACATGGGTGGGGACATGCCAGTCTCTGGCCCGCTTCCAGTCCTGGGGACCATTCTGTCCCCTTGGCTTTTGTCGCTCTGCCTCCCCTCCTTCAAGGTACTTGCTCTCCTCCTCTCTTCTTCAGAGATGACCCAAGGTAAATCCCGAGACAAATGATATTTTGAAGAACAAAGCCAGAGATGGGGGTTGTTTTGAGCTTACTTCTGCTGTCCTCCATACCAACCACCCCTTTCAGGGGAGAGGACACAAGGTCTGGTTTCCTTCTTGGAGCGAGAGGGAAAATTCACCGGGAACAAATTATGAGTTAATAGCCCATAAATTATCTTGCCACCGTATGAGTATATGTTTATTATGATTATTTTTCATGGTACTATTATTATTATTAAACTATTATTTTAAATATACTGCAGTTGGCAATATATTTGCAAGCTTACTCTAGGGTAAATACAGCTTTGGCTCAAATCTGAAACCTCTGGGATTTGTGATAAGTGGCTTAGCGCAGTGTCTGGCACCTACTGGAACCAATGATAAATATTAGTTTTCCTCCCTGGGTTTTCACTAAAAATAGTTCCTGGTGAGATTTCTAGAGTTGACTACCTCTTAAATAAAGAGTGAAAATTTCAGAATTGCATGTACAATATGACACCATTTATTTTTTTAAAAAAACCCACATAGACAGTAACAGTATGTGGATTCCATAGAAAGGAAATGTTTAGAAAAACATCTGGAAGGATCCACTCCAAACACATGAAACAGGAGCAGGGAAGGGAAGCCCAAGATTGGGGACTTTAGCCTTACCGGTTACATTTTAATTTTTTTAAAGGAGAATATATTCATATATTGTGTATACAATTAAAATAATTTTCTAATAAGTTAACTTATAATTATAAAAAAAGTGGTTGGGAGAGGAGCCAAGTAGCCCCGAGTAAGGGCGTCCACGGAACAGCCTTTGCTTTGCTTTCTGTCCCTTGGGTCTCTGACACGGGGTTTCCAGAACTGCATGGAGCTTCTTTGCGTGTATGAGTAAGGGACAAGGAGCCCTTCCTCTGAAATCTGGTTGACTCACTGCTCCAAGTACCAAAGATCTTCACCTTTCTGGGTCTGTTCCAGACCTCCAACAAACTCCTGGCAGCCCCTGGAGCTTATAATTTAGGAAGCAAAAGGGGGAGATACATGGGCAATGGAGTGAGAGATAATCAAGAATATTGGTGCAAAGCCTATCTGGGTCGAGGTCAGGCTGAACTGTGTTTACCCTCCAAAGACCTTTGTATTTCCTCTCATCGAGCACATTTGAAAGATTCCATTTATCTGATCAAACATAGCCTTTGTCCTGAAGTCATTTTCTCTTTAGTTGTCTTATCTAATACTACTAATTGTAGCTGCCAAGAAACATGGATTTGGAATTAAGAGGAGTTACCCTGCTAAGTTAGTACCACACAGTCAAAAGGCAAAACAAAGAACTCGGTGTTCAGAACCATCACCGTGGTGCCAACTTGGGTGGCTTACTTTACGTCACTGACTTTTGGTTCCCTTATCTCTAAAATGGAGATTAAATAAAATAGCACTTGTCAACAGATTGGAACAATGCTTTTGGTTTTCACATAGGAGGCACTCACTAAATCTTAGGGTTATTTTATCATAATAGTAATGATCTTTGTGTCAGCCACAGAATACAGAAAGGTGCCATTCCTTGAAGCTTTTTGTTGAGGAAAACCTCTACTTTTCAAGACCATAGATTGGGAACTCCTGACTAGATAATTTCTCTTCCCTGACACTCCCTATTCCTTTTTCCTTTTTAAAATTTTTCTTCATAGCCTCTGTCACCACGTAACCAACTTTATATGTGTACTTATACATTTGGTTTATTGTCTGTCTCACCGCTAAAATGTCAGCACTACAAGGAGAGCAGTTTTTCTGTCTTGTTCATGCTGTATCTCCAGCAGCTAGCTCAGTGCTGCCACATAAGAGCTCAAAAAAATATTTGGATGAATGAATGAATATTCCTAAATTTTCTCCAGGCCTGTCATGTGGTCCCACAGTCTCAGAACATTTAGAGTTTGAGGAAGAATCCTTGTCAATGTGTAGATTTTAGCCTCCAGCTGTAGGCGTCTCCTTCCACCATCCATCCTTGGTCCATGTCCGCACCAGACATCTTACAGCCTGGTGCTGCCTCCAGTCTCAGATCCTGTTCACTTCCCTCACTGCCGCCAGAGGGCTCTATTTAAAGCATTGGGTTTGGTCATTGCCACTCTTCTCTGGAAGAACCTATGTTGCCTCTTGATGGGTAGATCCCCATGTTGCATGTTTATACCAGTTAGGATGTTCCTGGATGTTTTTTTTCTTTTACCAGAAAATGTTCCTCCTTCTGGATTCATCACTGTGGAAATTCACTGAATCTAACAGAGTCCAGACATGGAGTAGACCTCCAGCCAGATTGGACCCCGTGGCTCCTGCTCCATTTGCCTTGGCTTGGTCCCACATAGATTTCGTTCACAGGCTCATAGAGAGAAGGCAGCTTTACTGCTGGTCTCACTTTGTCACTCAACAATGTCCAGAAGAGGAGAGACTGGTGTATCCGGAGTCTTTCTCCTAAGCGTCATGAGCCCTGTCTAACTTCCCTCTGGGCCTCACTGGCCTGAGTTGGGTCATCACCCATTCTTAGAGCGATCCTTGTCTCTAGGAAAATGCCGTATTCTGATTGACCTAGGTCTGGATTTCTGAATCACTCAGTGACATGGAGGATAAAATATCATAACTGGCTTTTATCAGTCAGGCTCCTCCCTTCCCCTCTTCCCTGGAGCTGAGGATCGATCAGAACGGTGGAGAGGAGCAGGAGGGGTGCTGGGGAACAGCACAATCTCCTTCACAATCTATCTCAAAGCATCCTTCACTCTATTCCTTCAATTCTCACAATTCTTATTTTAAATAATCGTGAATAAATGAATGAGTAGGGTTTCACTTGCTGGGGAAGAAAAGAAGGTTGCCCAAGAAAGTTGGAACAACCTAAACAGCCATGGCTTCTTGAGGTTTATTACAACTAGAGCCGAGGGCAGTAGAGCCAGGAAGAATTTCCAGAAATTAGATTGAGTGTGTTAGACAGGGTTCTCCGGAGAAACAGAGCTAATAGGATATTATACAGAAAGAGATTTATTGTAAAGAATTGGCTCACACGACTATGGACTATGGAGAAGTCTAGACCCTGGAGAGCCAATGGTATCGTCCCAGCCCAAGTCCAAGTCCAAAGGCAGAAGACCGATGTCCCAGCTTGAAGACAGTCAGGTGGAGAGAGAGAACTCTTTCTTACTCAGCCTTTTATTCTATGCAGGCCTTCAACGGATTAGATATGGCCCACCCACATCGGGTAGAGCAATCTGCTTTACTCAGTCTACTGACTCAAATGTTCATCTCATCCAGAAACACTCTTGCATACACACCCAGAAATAATGTTTAACCAAACATCTGGGCCCCTGTGGCTCAGTCAGGTTGATATGTAAAATTAACCATCACAGTGGATCTTAGTCAAATTAGAAAAGATCTTGAATTCTGTGATACAGAGGTTGGACTTGTGTTTTAGTCATTCAGCCCTTCCCACATTCATTGATCTCCTACTCCACGGACTGTGCTAGGAGGTGGGGGTAAGATGATAAACAATGCAGATATGACCCCTGACCTCAGGGAAGTACGGGGAGAGATACAGACATTGAATAACTAATTATCTAGATGCTGCTCTTCTGTAAGGCCTCTCCCACTGCTCACACCCCCATTCTCCAGAGAGACCCTTCCTCTCCCTTCTTTGGGCTCCCAGGGTCCCTTGAGGTAGTGGTAATAATACAGACAGGTCTAAGAGCAGTCCTCAGTGCATGCATTCACTTATTTAAACCTCAAACAGCTCTGTGCGACGGGCACTAGGATATCCCTATTGAACAGAGAGGTTAAGTAACTTGCCCAAGGACACAGAGCTAGTAAGTGGTAGAGCTGAGACCCAAACCAGTCAGTCCCACTCCGAGTCCTAGACTCCTAAACACCATGCTATATGATGCCCCCGGGTGGGTACCATCATTGGCCACCTTTCACAGATGAGAAGACTGAGGCTCAGGCTAGGATTTGCCTAAGGCCACGGAGTTTAGGAGCTGAATCTGAGTGCAGGCAGGTAGCAGAGGTTGCGCTTCCCATCACAACTGCACACCACCTGGCAGAGGCCTCTGCCACAGCACCGAGCACGCTGTAGGGTGTTTAGCTATTTACATGCCTGTCTCCATTCTCCAGTAGAGGCTCCTTAAAAGTAAAGACCTGACTTGTCCCTTCTGTTTCTTCAGCGCCAGCACAGTTTTGGCATTTAAGCCAGTATGCAAATGTTTGTTGAATGAATAAAATGGCTGCTGAATGAATGAAGGAACAATTGTTAGTGAAGTTCCCAGACCCAGGGTACAGGCCATGATTAGGAGGGCTTAGGAGTATTCTTAGCAAATTGGGGATGTGTGTGAGCCTCTGTTTCTTCGGCCTCAGGAAGAAACAAAACCCTTGAAACGGAGGAAAGAAAAGGGGGTGTAACAAGGATTCCGGGCTGGATTCCATGACGTCACCCTCAAGTTGGATGTCTGGGCCAGTAAACAACGGCTCTTGTGACAAGGGCCCTGGCTGGGCTGGCCCCTCGGCCGGCCGGCCCGGGGGAGGCAGTTAAAGTGGCCTGCCTCAGCGCTGGCCTCCACCCCAAGCTGTCGCGCAGGCCCTCCGCATTCAGCAGGTATCTCATCCAAGGGAAAACCAGGACAGGAAATCACGTTGCCATGGAGACCAGAGAGGCCCTTCCAGGCACAGGGGAAAATAAACACGTTCTGGTTGGACTTAACCCCCGCGAAGCCAGGGTGGCCTCACCTCCAGGTCTGAGAGGTCCCGGTTTTCACTAGGAATGTCCAGTGGCCTCCCCTCCGGGGGCCCTCAGCACCGAAGGCTGAGCAGCAACTCCAGCCCCTTCAGGGTCCCCGGGGCAGCGTCACCCCAGCGCTGAAGGAGGAAGCCATTTTTTGCCCAGAGCTAAGACCTCCTTAGTCTCCTTCACAGCTGGGGGCTTAATGCTGACGAGGACTAACATGTATTTGGTGCTTGCTGGGTGCCAGGCACATTCCTACACACTCTAGATTGATTAACTCATTCAATCCTCATGACGACCCAATGAAGAAGGTGGTGTTATTATTACGCCAATTTTACTGATGAGAAAACTGAGGCACAGAGAGATTAAATGACTCGCCCAGACAGTTGATGGTGGCCCCGGAATTTGAGGCACGTTGAGAGATCTTGGGCAACAGAGCACAGCACGTAAGAACACAGGGCTTTGGAGCCTCCAAAACGAGCTGTGCGACCTTGGGCAAGTTAATTAATCAGTCTGAGTCTCAGTTTCCCCATTGGTATACCCCAAGGTATCCTTCAAGCACCTACCTTGAAGGATCGTTGTGGGGTTAAATTCAATGCACATTTATTGAGCACTTACTGTGTGCTAGGCACTATCGTTGGGCCTTGAAAGTACAGTGGGAAAGAAGACAAATGCAGGCCCAGGGTCACGCAGCCTGCGGGTGGGCAGGTGGACTCAGGACGGAGGAAAGTGCCCCTCTCGAAGCCCCGAGGCGGGAAGGAGTTGGCTCCTGGAAGCCCTGGAGGAAGGCCAGAGGGGCTGAAGTCCCCAGCAGCACGCAGGCGAGCGCCAGAAGCTGGACCACACAGGGCTCGCGGCAGATTACTCTCTAATGGGAAGAGGTGGGGCTGCTTCCCAGAGCGACTCTGAGCGAGTACAGAAGAAAGGCAGGTTCCCTGGGCGCCGTTAGGGGGTCCACCCTGCCGGAAGGGGCCTAGCGTCGGGGTTGGCCGATTACAGACCGAGGGCTAAATCTGGTTTGTGCTTGTTTGTATAGCCTGCAAACTAAGAACGGTTTTTAAATTTTTAAAAGAAATTAAAAAAAAAATTAGTTTGCGACATGTAAAAATTACATGAAATTCAAATTTCAGTGTCCGTAAATAGAGCTTTATTGGAACACAGCCACACGCGCGTTCACGGGATGCGTGTGGCCGCTTCTGCGCTGCCGTGGCCGAGTTCAGCAGTTGCGACAGAGCTGTGTGGTCCACAACGCAGAAAATACTGAGAAGAAGGTTGTGGAGGCCTGGACAAGACGCCTCTGGCTTCAGGGTGCAGAGTCTGCTTAAGGAGGGATGGCACAGCAGGACCTTGGAAGGGGAGGGGAGGCCAGGAAGCAGCCGATCCCTCTGAGTTAGTGTCCACGCCCACGATAACGGGCTGGACTCGCCACACCGTTTCACTCGGGAAGTCCTCCCCACAGTCCTCCCAAAGCAAGTACGATGATTATCCTCTCTCTACACGTGAAGAAACAAGCCAGAGCTGGAGCTGAGGAACTTGCCCAAGGTCACACAGCTAGTCGGCGACAGAGCCAGGACCTGAACTCGGGCAGTTGACTTCCAGAATCAGACTTTCAGCGCGGCGCTCTGCGCCCCCGCCCGGGTGCGCGTCCGCGGCGGTGTCCTGGTGTCGCTGGGATGCCGCTGGGCCCCCAGCTGGGAGTCGCGCCTCTTGCGCTGTGGCTCACCTGAGCTACCCCCTCACGTGTCATAGAAACTGCGGGAGAGTCTTTTGCTGCCATCACTGCTCTTCAGATCCGGCCGTCTGTTGGAGAATTCCAATATTTGACAAAGTGTGCTGACTGTTGTCTACTTGCCCTCACATCCAAGCTCCTAGCACTTAAGAGCACAGGGCTTGGGAGCCTCCCAAACTAGCTGCGTGATCTTAGGCAAGTTAATTAATCTCTCTGAGCTTCAGCTTCCCCATTGGGATGTAAGTGCTTACCTTGAAGGAGTGCTGTGAGGGTTAAATTCAATGACACATTTATTGAGCACTTACTGTATGCTGTATGCCCTATGCCTGGGGAGGCCAACTGCATAGACTATTCAAAGGGCTCCCTTACTCTCTGACTTCCCATTACTTTTGACCCACAGAGAGCCCCAGAAGGTGACTAGGGGGAAAGAGAATGGGGTTGAGGGTATTTATTCTCCAGCTTCCTCCTTACCGGGTCTCCGGGTGCAGGTGCCTGAGGGTCACAGCTCCTGTAAGGTGGCCCTTTCCTCATAGGTTTTTCCATCTCCAGATTACACCAATCTCTCTTCCCATTGGCCCCTTCAGGCCGAGGGGTGTTAACAGAACCCACTGTAATTAGTCCCCGAGAATGCTTATGGTTTTTTCTGACACCCTGCCTGCCTTTGGAAAGAGTTCTTTCATGAAATGACCCTTAAATCACCTAATTTGAGTGTGCCTGCTCTTTCCTGCTGGGATCTTGACTGAGCACTCTTCATTTAAATTAATTTTCCAAGCACGCCTCGTAGGCTCAGTGCATTCTGCCCAGTCTCATAAAAGACCTGCTCTCCAATCCCAACACAATAGTTATAGTTGAGTATCCCGTCACGACTTCATGTCAGAGATAAATTACACCCTACACTGGTGAGGGTGGGGCAACCTAGGTACTTTCATCTACTGATGAGTAGGAACAGAATCTAGTAGAAGCGAAATGTGGAGGAATTTGCCAACATGTTTCAAACTAAGGTATCCCTTTTGACCCAGAAATTTCACCTGTAGGAATTCATCTCAAGGGAATAATCGTACTAGGGTGAAAAGATGTACTATGGTGGAATCAAACCAATCGTCTCTCAGTAGTTGACTAGTTAAATTAATTCACTCAACGGATATTGTTTGAGTACCCATTAAGCTGCAGGCACTGTGCAAGCCCCTAAGGATGCAGCAGTAAACAAGCTTTATGAAATCTTCTTCTCGTGGAGCTTACACCAGCAGTTGAATTAATTACAACACATGGACATAATGAATGACATACAACTATGCAAAAATAAATTAGTAGCTCCATATATATGAGTATAGAAAGATGTCCAGAATATGTCATTAGTAGAAAAAAATCTGCCTACAGAACAGTAGGTAAAATTAGGATCTAATTTTTATTTATTAGATTTAGAAGAAAGTGTGGAAGGATATACAATAAACTGTTATTAATGATGAATTGGGGAGATAGGGTGATTATGGACATTTATTTTCTATTTTACCCTGTCTGTATTATGTGAGTTTTATTGGGATAAGCGTTCCTAATTTAAAAAGGTGTTTTCATTTTGAACAATAAAACCTCTACGCCTGTTTCCTTCCTTTTAAAGTAATATTTGTGGGGCCGGCTCCATGGCTGAGTGGTTAAGTTCTCATGCTCTGCTGCGGCGGCCTAGGGTTCAGATCCTGGGCGCGGACATGGCACCACTCATCAGGCCACGTTGAGGCGGCGTCCCACATCCCACAAGTAGAAGGACGTGCAACTAAGATATACAACTGTGTACAGGGGGGTTTGGGGAGATAAAGCAGAAAAAAAAAACTGCTGTCTTTCCAAAAAAAAAAGTAATATTTGCTTTTTTATCACAAAAGTTATACATAAATATATTCTTTGTATAAAACTTTCAAAAATTGTAGACAAAGTTTAAGACCTTCTTAACCACCCTGAAGTAACCACTGCTATCAGTTGATCTGTTTACCTCCAGGATTATTTCCATGCCTTTACACACATTTACATGTAGCTATAGACAATATATTGTGTGTTGAGTTGGTTTTTTTCTTTTACATGAACAATATCCTACAATAAGTATTGTTCTGCATCTTGCTTTTTAAAATTCAATGTCTTGAAAGCTTTTTCACATTAGAACCTTTAGATCAACTTAGTTTCTCTTAACTACTCCAAAGCATTCATACTATGGACATACCACAGTTAACTTATGCTATTAGAGGCCTTAGAGCTTGCAGTTTGAAACTGACCCTTAGGTCATGTGTTAATTATCCATATGTATGTAATAAGTCACCCTAGAATTTAGCATCTTAAAACAATATTTATTATCTCATGGTTTCTGTGGATCATAGTCTCTCACAAGGCTGCAATCAAGGTGATGACCAAGACTACAGTCTCATCTGATGGCTCAAGTGGGGAAGAACCCATTTCTGAGCTCACTCATATGGCTGTTGGCAGGTCTCCTCGCTGGCTGTTGGCAGGAGATTCTTCCTCAGTTCCTTGCTGCGTGGCTCTTTGCATAGGATGGCTCACAACATAATAGCTGTCTTCCCTCAGACAGAGCAAGCAGGAGAAGGCATGCGAAATGGAAGTCAGAGGTTTTTGTCATCTAATCTTAGAAGTGACGTCCTATCACTTCTTTTTCCATGTTTGATTTATTAGAAGGACTTGCTAGACCCAGCCCACACGTAAGGGGAGAAGATTATACAAGGTCATGAATATCAGAAGGCAGGAACCATTGGGGGACATCATGGAGGATACCTACCATTGGAAAGATAATACAGCAACCACATGAACAATAGATAAGAAGAGACGTAATAGAGGAACCACGGGCAGTCCAAGGCAGGGTCTGTTCAAGGAGTTATTCACTAATTCAACAGTATGTACTGAGCACTACTTTGTGCCCAGGCACTATTCCAGGTACTGGAGATAAAATGGTGAACAAGACAGGCCGAGTTCAATTTCTCATGGAATACGCATAGCAGAGGCAAGACGAGGCAACTAGAGAGATTATGAGCACAAGAAACAAGGCAGCAGCTGTGCAATTCACGATTGGTTTCACAGCTAAACCCACCACATTCTGGGACTGGATGTGGTGAGTGAGAGGAGGGAGGAATTCAGGGTGACTCCTGTATTTCAAGGTTGGGCAACTGGTGAACTCTGGTGCTTTTGTCTGAGGGAAAAAAACTGGAGGTGGAATAGACTGAGGGAAGAAGAATAAGCCCAGTGGTGGACATGGTGGGTTTAAGGAAACTATGGGACAACCAGGGGATATTCAGGAGGCAACTGGACGCCAACCTAGGAGCTCAGAAGTGATGCCTGAACGGGAGACAGAAGCTAAGACGTCAGCGGCACGGTGCTGATATTTAAAGTCACATCAATGAATATAAAGAGAGAAGGAAGCTAGTGGAACCCTGAGGAATAGGAACACCTAAGGGCTGAGGAAAAGGAAAGAGAAGGAAAAAGGAAAGAGAAGATAAAGGAGCAAACAGAGAGACAAGGAGGGGATGTCATGGATCCTACAGGGAAAAAAAGTCAGAAGGAAAAGGAGCGATCAGCTACATCAAACCCAGTGAAGAAATCAAGATGTCTCCCTTGGTCATGGGTGACCGCGATGAGAAGAGTTTCAGGAGTGAGAGGAGTGGGAAGGGGAGAAGGTGGAGGAGTGATGGGAAGGTGAGGAAGTGGAGACAGCGCAGATCAGCCTTGACTGTTTCCCTCCTATTGGCACATATAAGAATTCGGAGGCATTATCTGAATTAAATGCCCATCCTTGAAGTTATTTTAGAGTCTGGGAGGCGGCCAGCTCTTCCTTTTTCATTCGGCCCTAATGCTTTGGTTAGGAATAGTTCCGTTAGGCATGAAGAACAGGATTGCTTTTGACAAGTGGGGAAAGAGAAGCAAGAAAAGCCAGGGGTGACACATCCTTCTGGATTGTGGTTGTGAAGTTGTGTAACCTCCTGTACACAGAGATGCAAAGGTCTCCAGGAGTCCAAGGGTTGAGGTGGTGTGAATTCCTAGATCCCCTGCGGGTACTCAATATCCCGTATCCAAAATGAATCCTCTTCCAAAGTTAAATGTATTCATATCCTTTAGCATCCTGGAATCTTGGGAGATGCAGGCATTTACCATCTGAGTGGGAACAGTCATAGCTTTCTCATGCAAACTGCCTTTCTGCACTTCACTGGCAGTTTCAGTTGGTTGTCTCTGTCCACCAGAGGTCTTGGTTCTTCGATTTTTTTCCCCCTCTTGGGACCAGAAAATTGCATGAAATTGGTGCGTTGGCTGGAGAATTTGAGTGGACTGACTGGGATGGTGACTTTGGCAGGCTTTCAATAACCTTTCTTGTGATCCATTTTTAAAACGTTTACATCACATGATTGTTCAGATTTAGCCCAGTCTCTACATGTGTGTATATGCTTGTTGTCGAGGGGGAGATGTTTTGAGAGAATAAACAATGCTTAAAAGGGTTACTTTGCAGAGTGTCAGCTTCTGTCACAATACATTGAGCAGTTTACCTGCTTTTATGTGTCCGTGTTGCGATGGGGAGGAAAGGATGTCTCACGTCTATCTGAAACTTTTTTAGGCCTTATGTCCCCATCTGAGACATGGGTGTAGTAACAGTAGCTGCCACATGGCTACTACATAGTTGAGGTGAGGATTAAAGGCGCCAATGCCTATAAAGTGCGAATTACAGTGTCTGGCACAGAGTAAACACTCAATAAATGGTACTACTGTTGTCATCATGATGCTCATCCTCATCTTCCTCATCATCCTCATTCTCATCATCACCACCATCTTCAGTACCCCTGGCTCCAAGCTGCACTGACACACGAACTTTTCTGATTCTTTCCTCACCCTTCTAGGATATCTTATGCCCATCTTGCTCTGTTCCTTCTGTCCTGGAGAACTTAAGTGATTAATCTTAAGCCAAATGAATCTCTTAGCCCCTCCAAGGACTGGAGTTTCCCCTTATTCATCATCCTGAGGGCACCCTGTTTTTTAAGAATCACAATTTTATTACCCGAAACGGCTCAGGCAATCGTGAGGCATTAAATGGTGTAATGCCCACCCAGGGAGCAAGGGGGTGCTTCGTCATTGTGGGCCCTGGTGGTGACCTTGGTGCTGAGGCTGTTGGTGCCGCAGCTGCTGCAGTGCTGATGGAGGGATGCTGGGGAAAGGAGATTGGCTGGCGAGGAAGGTGAGGAATGTGCTGCCAGAAGACTGGGCTCGGAGCCAGTTGCTAATTACGATGGTCTGGGGGTGCTAGTACCTGCTGTCGGCGTCATCTAAGGAAGTGCAGGGGCTGGTGGGAGTGGAGGAGCTGAGAGAAAAGGGAAAGGTGAGAGGGACTGACAGGTTGGAGAAATCCACTTGTTCCCCTAGGGTCCACCCTCCCTTCAGACCCAAGCTGTCTGGGAGAAATTGTGGCTGTCACCATAGCAACAGCAGCAGCTGATGCGTGATGCACAGTGTCTTTATTAGAGAACCTCGGTCAAGCTTGTGCCAGTATTTTTCCATCTGAATCTCATTTCTTCAGTAAAATGAAAGGCCGGAGGCTGGGGATGGCATGGGTGGGGCTGGTGGGTGTGTGGAGACGGAGCAGAGATGGGAAAGTTCTCAGATATTCCACTGAATTTCTGGGGATCGTAGATTGAAGAGAAGCAGGTTTTTTCCTTTGCCTTGATGAGACACAATTTAAATATTCAAACTGCTTCAGAATTCCCTTAAATTATACATGAATTGCTGAAGCAGCGTTCCTGTTGCCTTCAGAAAGGTACACAGCTTTGCATGCTGGAAACCTTTGCAGGAGGGGTTGTCTGGTTGTGAAGAGCACAGACCTGGGAGTCAGATCTTAGATTCCCAGCTCGGCTGCTTCCCAGCTGAGCAGCTTTGGGCAAATTATTATAAGCCTCAATGTCCTCATCGGTAAAATGGAGATAATAAGAGTAGCTGCCTCATAGGGTTGTCATGAGAACTGAATGAACAGATGGGTGTACACTTAAGCCCAATAGTTGACCCGCATTAGGTGCTCAGTAAACGGTTGCTACTATTAATACTGTGAAATTTCTATTACTGCAACAACTACTCCTATTATATGACTACTCCTGCTACTATTACTGTTACTACTCTTACTATCGCTGTAACAGTTACTAGTATTACTTCTCCTCTTCCTCTTACTGTCACTATGGGGATAACACAATTTAGCTGAGGACAGGAAGATGAATCACCGGCAACGCCCTCTTCTCTCACGAATGGTACTGGAGTGCCTGAATTTGCCAGCATCTTTGTGAGGAGCTGGGCTCCAAGACTGGGGAGACATGGTTCCTGCCCTCAGCAATTGTGAACCTGGTGTTAGACACAGGCATGGCTCCACAAACAACACGGACACCCTATAAGAGCTGGAGGGTTTTTCTTAGAAGAGATTATACAGCTGATCTATTTCAGGATTTTTCCAAACTTGTCACTCAAGAACCCCTCCTCTCTTTTTGTCCTAGCTGCGTACCAGCCACATTGTTAATTTAAGGTTTTCCCTTTTAAATTGACTCCCTTTTCATTGGCCAAATAAATGTGGTTTTGAAGGAAACTTTATAGCGCTATGAAAAATGTAAAACTAGAATCACTTGCCACGAAAGAAACTGTAAAAATACAAACGGTGGAAACACTTCAGCGCTGTTGACTTCTAGCTAACGCTTTTTTCCTATTGAAAGTGTTGAGACTTAGGCTCACTCTCTGTTAAAAAAGGAGGTTGGCAAGGATTACAGAGGTGTTAAAGAGACACCAGCACCAAAACGAAACTTCCTCGTGTGAAGTATTGAAAACCTGAAGGGGAGTGACTTTCTCACCACGCGGTTTGATGATATCTTACGCTCTATGTGTGTCCCACCTAAAATCACTGCTGACCTTAATTAAGAAGGAATAATTACCTCTTCTCTGGGGGAGGGGGAGGGGCAAGAAGTAGACCCTAGAGCAGACTGCGTCTCAGCTGCCTCTGATTGCTCAGGCCACCAAGGACACAGGTGGGCATCCCAGGTGGAAGGAAGGGCCTTAGTGGACACAGGTGTGCGCATCATGAAGACGCACCTCCAGGCAACTTCAAGTGGTTCAGAGTCACTGAAGGGGAGGAGGCAGACAGACAAGGTGCAAATCATGAAGCCTTTGTTAGTGGCACTAGGAATTCAGATTTCATTCACTGAGTGAAGCGCACCCATTGAACTATATGAAAGACAAGAATGACAGATAGCAATAAGAGCTATTGTTTAGATGCGCTAACCATGCACTAGGCATTGAAGCTTCACCACAGCTCTGAGGTAGGCCATGCTATCCCTGTTTTACAGATGAGAAAACTGTGGCTTAGTGAGGTTGAGTAGCTTGCCCAAATGTGGGAGATGGGAAAAATGACCACAATTCTCCATGCCTCCCTGTGTCTGTCACATTGCAGTCACTTTGCAAAGCGACTTTGCAGCTCCTCCCATCAAGAGAGGAATCTGTTTTCCCACCCACTGGCTTTGGGATCTACTTGGACCAAAAGAAGGTAGGGGAAGGGACGATGGGCCAGCTCCAAGCCTGGGCCTCAATGGGCCATGCGTGTTTCCACTTGTTCTTTTGGAAAACTGACATCACCACGTGTACCAGGCCCAGGCCCAGCTAGCCTTCTGCAGAATGATGGACCAGGTGCAGAGGAGTCCAGTTGTTCCAGCTGAGGCCCTGGCAGGGGACAGAGCCAGCCAAGATTGGCAAAGCCACTTCTCCAAGCTGCAGCTGACCACAGACACATGAAGGTGCCCAGACAAGACCAGAACGACCACCCAGCTGACCCACAGACTCATGAGTGTTAAAGAGTGGTGTTATTTTAAGCCACCGAGTTTCAGAGTGGCTTCGATTAATAAAGCGAACTGAAAAACCAAGATAACGATTGAGTAAGTGTTGGACTCAGGATTTGTGTCCAGGCGCTGCCCTTTCTCTGTCCCAGGCTGTTCTTCTAAACACCATTTCTCAGGAACACTCAGAAGATTTCCAACTTATGTTGCTATGTGTCATTTCTTCAGTACAACTGCTCGCAGCTCTCCGCTGAACGTGGACCAGCCTCGGCTGCCCTGCATCACCGCCTCACAAAGATGTGATCGACATGCTGGCAGAGCTTAGATAGAGGAGGAGAGGGGAAAGATTTATCCTTCCCAAGAAAATTTCCTACAAGTGGCACCTTCGATAATTCTTTTAAGGCAATGGCTCTCAACCAGAAGCGATTTTGATCCCTAAGGGGTCTGGAGACCTTTTTTATTGTCACAACTGGGGACTGGAGTGCTACTGGCTTGTAGAGGATAGAGGCGAGTGGTGCCGCTAAATATACATCCTATTATGCACAAGACAACCCCTCACCACAAAGAGTTATCCAGCCAAAATGTCATAGTGGTGAAGCTGAGAATCCCTGTATAAGGTGATATGTAAACAGGACCATTGTTATCTCTCTGACGAGAACACTTTTGAGCGGCGGACCTCAACCCTGGCTCCGCATGAGATTCATCCAGGGAATTTTTTGAAAAGTACCCATGCCCAGCCCTGATTCCCCAAGACTGTGATTCAATTGGAGTGAATTGAATTTTTTTTAAAGAATTCTTGAAAACGTTTAAAGAATTCTTTCCAGGTGATTGCAATGTTCGGCTAGGACTGAAAAGCACCACTTTAGAAAATGTATGATAATGAGTCATACAAAGAAGATAGTGAAACGACATTTCGAAAAAATCTGTTTGCCCCTTCTCCTCATCAGAACAGCCTCTCCACCCCAAGTCTTGTCCCTCTGATGTTAGAATCTGACTGCAACCCCCTCCAGGATTGCTTCTGGTCCTGTGGCTTACTGCCCCTGGTTTCTGTGTCTCTACTGTTCTCCACCACTCTTGCCCCAAACAAACACTTCTTCTCTGACGCAAAACTCTATCTGCTCACAGATTTTCAGAAGACCTTCATTTACAGAAAGCACTTCAGGATTTCTTATAGGCTTTTCTTAGAGATCTGGGATTATTGGCAGGGCACTATGTCTGCAAGAGTCTTCTGACATCTCCCTGCTTTCGTTCACCCTTCTCTTCTGTGCACTGAAGGCTTGGGATGGTCAAACCCTGCACGTTTCAGATAAAAGGACTGGCCTTTGTTCTGCTCCTCGAAGATGACCTAGAAGCCCTTGGAACAGCCTGCCTGATGAAAGTGTCTTTGTATACCTGAGGCCTTGGGCCTGGCCAGATAGTTCATGCTGACCATGTGATTTATGGTGGGGACCTTGGGCTACTCTGTATCAGTTTGACTTCTGGAGAGGCTGGAGTCTGGGTAACCAGGGTCAGTCCCACAGTCACTCCATGCCCGCTTCCCTGACCCCCAAGACACCAAGGCTTAGGGGAGCTCCCTGGTTGACGACATTCCGCATGTGTTGTCACACGACGTTGCTGGGAGAATTGAGCGCTGTCTCAATGATCCCACTTGGAGGTACAAGTGGATGCCAGCACCTGGACTCTGCCCTGTGCACCTTTGTCCCTTGCTGATTTTTTTCTGTATCCTTTCACCGTAATTAACTTTGTGACTCTAACAGCTCCTCTGAGTTCTGTGAGGCCTCCTAGCAGATCATCAAACCTGAGGGTGGTCTTAGGGACCGCTGACATATCTTCTGACTTCCTCTTCTCTCTTTTCACTTCGTCTGGAATAAACTAAAAGATTCCTACACTTGTCTCTGGCAAAGCAGTTCTGACTATATTCAGATCATGTGTAGTCGGATATTCTAAGTAGTTTACCAAGAAATTTCTTTCAAGTAAATTCAGTGCTCTCCATGGAAGTGATGTTGCTAAAAACAATTTTCTCCAGCTTATTACATACTTTTGTAAACACTCGTATGTAAGCATGCACACACACATGCACACATGTGCACACACACTCACACTCAGAGCTGTCCCAGCTTTATCACAACCAAGACTAGGAGTTACTTTACTGCTAGAATCTAGGAATCATTTCCACTTACGAGAAGTAGAAGACCAGTGAAAGTAGAATGAAAAACACAACTGGCAGCATGCCCAGGACTGGCCTCTCTGCAGAACAGGTTAAGGTCTCTTTGCCACGCCCTCACAACGCCGGCGGCTGCGTAGATTCCGTGGCGTGGGTGTCCCGGAGTTATCTCAACCCGTCCTCCATTGTTGGATACTAGGGTTTTATTCCCAACATTTTTGCTCTTCCAAATAAAGCACCAATAAAGATTCTTGCATAGTAATCAATAAGCTTTTCTATAGTTATTATCTTAAGATAAATTTCTACACGTGGACTCTCTGAATTAAAGAATACAGATGTTTTAAAGGTCTGCTAGATTATACCTTTTGAGAACTGTATCAATTAAAAATTCTACCAGTTTTATGTAAACATGATCATTTCCCTCCTTCCTTATCACACTGGGAATTAATTACTTGCTCCATTAATTAATTAATTGCTCTGTGAATAAGAGGATGGCTAGCTAAATTATGGTACATTTATACTACAGAATATTATGCTGTAAAGAATAAGGGAAGCTTCTGGAATATAAAGGTGGAGAGAAGCAAAAAGATAGACTTTCCCAATCCCAATACAATGACATGAACAAGAAATTGACAAAATCTAGATTAAAAACAAAAACCAAAAAAACACCAAGAGCATTCAGAGGAAGAGAGGAAGGTTTATGACCTCGTATTATGGCTTTAAAATGTCGTGCAATCAGCAAGCAGCTTCTGCTCTGTTCTCTAGGAAGTGTCAAGAGGGTGAGGAGTAGGTAGAAGGTATGGGCGAAAATCCTGAAAACTCTTAGTAATATCCCCAATCTGGAGAGAAGCCAAGTGAAGGGATGAGCCAGTAGAAAGGCTCCCCGAGCCCCTGGAGGAGGAGCTCCTTGCTTCTATCTCACTGTCCTACCAGAGAGCTGAAAACCAGCTGGGGGCTCGCGCTGCGTTTTCTAGATGGCAGGAAAGGAGCTGTAGACTGGTTTCAACCACCTCACTCTAACCATCTCCTGACATAAAGGGATTGGACAGAAGAGGAGACAATGAAGACAAGGAATCAGAGAAGTCTCCTGAGGGCATGCGTGGCAGGCAGGTGGAGGTACACCCCTGCCGGTCCCAGCCTACCCCCCGCCCCCCGACCCCCTGCCCTCCTGGCTAAGAGGGGAGTGGGACGGAATAACTGAGGGGGAGTGAACTGTGATGGGGCATTTAACATGACTGCGGGAAGCAGAAGCCAGCCCTCAGCAGCCACTCACACTGCCAGGCCCAGTGTGGCCTTTTTCCCCTTGCTGCCTGCCCCTACTTGTCCCCAACGCAAATCTCACAAAACGGAAACCCAGTAAGGGCACCCACCTCCTTTTATTTGGGGAATAGACATTTTCTAAAGTTGACAAATCAAGAAATAGAGGCGTAAAATATTATCTAAAAGTATAAAAAAGGCAACCTAAAATTACAAGGCTAAAAATTACCAGAAACACGTAGGTACAAAGGGAGGCTAAGTGAAGCAAGCACACTTGTATCGACTTACAGAAAACGAAGGCGATATTAAAAACAGAAATATAAGACAAGACAATGAAACCAAACCATATCTATTATTTCAATAAATTTATGTGGAGTTAAAAAAAAAGGAAGCAATTTAAAGAGAAAGACTTTCAGATTGGCTCAAAAAGCAAAACCCAACTTGTGGTTGAAAACAAAAGAATAAGTCAAAGTTTCTCAGGAAGGTTGAAAGGTAGGAATGAAGAACGCCAGGTAAGGTGATAGGAAAGAAAGCTGCGTCCACGATGCTAGTATCAGACAAAGTTGAATCTGAGGTTAAACGAGGCAGTCAAGACCAATGAGGACAGTTTTATAACTGACAAGGATACGAGAAAACAATCAAAGCCAGCATCAAAATGATCAGAGCATCACCTTCCAGCAGACGCCAAGGACTGACAGACTAACCGCAGCCTGTCCCTCCCCGTCCATGACAGATGAGGAAATTAAAAATAAAGATTTCGAGGACCTGAATGTACATTTAATAAGGTTGACTTTGCCTTTTTGTATCAAATGCTATATGCTGATAACAGAGGACACAACTTTTTGCGTGCCTGTGGAATTTTTACAGTAATGGATTATGTATCAGGCCACAAAGAGAATCTTAAAAAATTCAAAACGTAGAAAGAGTACAGACCATTTTCAAATCATAGTATGTGAAAACGAGAAATTAACAACAAAATTAGAAGGAAAAAAATCTTATCACTCATCTGGGTGACAGAGAATTGGAGCGAGAGAGAGACCAAGGAAAAATTTGAAACCAAAATTTCTCAGCATCTTGAATAACGAAATAAAGTTAATATATATCAAAACCTAAATCATCAACATTATCATATGGCTAAAGCTGAGTTGTTAAAAGGAAAATCATAGCCTTAAATACATTATTATAGAAGGCAAAGAAGATAAATGAATTTAATATTCAATCAAAGAAGTTAGAAAAATAAACCATTCTAAGGAATCAGGAGGAAGAAAATAAGAAAGAAATTAGTGAATTAGAAAACAAAACAAATCAAAAGAGTAGAATTGATTAATCCAAGAACTGACTTTTTAGGATAGGGTTGGTTAGGGTAAAATAGATAAACGGCTGAGTTGGCTAATTAGAAAAAGGGAAAAAAGCAAAAACACAACATTAGAAATAAGGAAGAGGAAATATAACGCAGGGGGAATGGAAAGACTTAGTACCTTGTAAAACTTTCTGCAATTAATTTTGAGAATCTGAATGAAATAGATGATTATCTAGAAAAATATAAATAACTATACCAAAATAAACACAATGTTACAAATCTTAAAACAGTGAGAGGGAACAAAACTGAGAATGTTCTGCACAAGCTCCCCAGAAAAAATTCACCGGACCCCAGAGGGCTTTTTAGAGGAATTCTTCTAAGTAGCCAAGAAATGAATAATTCTACTGCTACATAAATTGGATCAGAGCACAGAGAACTAAAAGACGTTCATATCTTTGGTGAAAGCCACATGAAAACCTGAAATCATGTCATAAAAACTACGCCAAGCTCATTTATGAATATCATATCTTAAATAAAATATTACTAAAGAAAACTGAACATATTTCAGGAATGTAAGAAATGCTTGATGTTCAGAAATCTATTAATAAGCATTGTTCACCATATATCTTGGTTCAAAAAAAAGGCATTAGAGGGGCCGGCTCTGTGGCGAGCGGTTAAGTTCGTGCACTCCGCTGTGGCGGCCCAGGGTTCGGATCCTGGGTGCGGACATGGCACCACTCATCAGGCCACGTTGAGGTGGCGTCCCACATCCCACAACTAGAAGGACATGCAACTGAGATATACAACTGTGTACGTGGGGGGGTGGTTTGGGGAGATAAAGCAGAAAAAAAAAAAGGCGCTAGAAAATAATCTAAAAAGCAATGTTATTAGCACAGAACTGACAAAATATTCTCTTGCATCTTTCTAAATCTCAACTGTACCTCTGGCTAAACCCCCTTTTTTATTTCCAAATTTTGAAATGCACATTCTGTTTTCCTTGATAAGTCTCTCTAGAGTTTCATTTTATTGCTTTCGTCAAAGACCCAGATGATAGATTTATTTAACATTTGTTTTTCTCTGTTGGTTAATTCCATGTCTGTTTCGTCATGATTGATTGTCTACCTGCTATTTTGAATGATTTACTTCTTTTCCATAACCTCTTTTTATCAGAAACATTTCTTTTCATTCATTCTTAATAAAAGCATTTAAAACGATGATTTTTGCCTCTGATTTCTGGCTTGCCTACATTTCATCAGTTTTGAAAGGTAGTCCTTTTTGTGTTATCTTGTACATGCACAGAAACTGGAGTTTTAATTTCCTCTTTTCCTCAAAGTAATTTATATGGAGGATTTTTTAAAAATTCCAAGTATTTTTATTTTTTCATTAACCTGATGCTATTTATTTATAGTTTGTTTTTATCAGATAACTTGTACAATTTCTGCTTTTGGAATTTAAGTTTTCATTTGGCCTCACATATTACCATTTTTTATATGTCTTCTATGTATGTTTAAAAAGCATATGTATTTTTGGATATGTATCTATTATCTGTTATTTATTAATTCCATTATTCAAATGCCGATTTTCTTGTAGCCTGTTCTGTCAGAATGAGAATAGTTTGTTAATCTCTTGCTCAGTTGGAGTTTTGTCAGTATTTCCTATGGTTCTTTAGATATAATTACTTTTAATCCCCACATTCTCTGCCTTAGCCTTGCTTTAAATTTGAGGCAATAAATTCAAAGGCACTTAACAAAAAGCTCTGAGTTAAAAGCTGTTGACTCCAGCTTTTTGAGAGTGCAAAACACTGGCTTTTACTTAGATTTCTTCTAACAAACATGTTAAAAAAGGCATTTACATGCTAGTCATAAAATTAAGTTAAATCTACATTTATGAGTTTATGTCATCATAAAATTAAGTTTTTGTCTAAGTTTGATAACTAAGAAAGGCAAGGAACTTTCTTAAAATCAGAGATTGCTTTTAATAGTTCCAAGGACTGTTAACTTAAAATCTTAAAACAATAAACGTTTGATACAAGAAATGGCATTTGCAAGTGTTTGTTGTAGCAAATTTCACTTGTTACCTCAATGTTGTAAGCTACGTTTATCCTGGGAAGTTAATTTTTCTCACTGCTCTTCTTATAATGAACTCAGCCAGCATATAAACTCTGCATATGTCTTGGAGTCAGGAAAAGCTCTTGCAAGACTTTTTGCCTTACTTAAGTCCTATCATAGAAATAAACGGTGATTATAGTAGAAACGGTTTAAAAACACAAAGCAGGATCTCACCGTCTTTGACAATTTCTATCATTTTTTTCTCTGTCAGTGCTTACCTTTTTATCTTATAGACACTCATAAATGTTATCATCTTTTAGGAGGATTGTACCTTCTACCGTAAAATAATACTCTGTCCAAAATGCTTTTGGGTATGTGTCCTGTCTCCTCTAATATTACTGTTCTGTTTCCTTTATATTCGTATTTTGGATGAATTTCATATTATCTCCCCTTTTCTCCCTTAGCACTTTTCGTTCGTTCTGCATTTGGCTCGTCTTTTGGAAATGCGATATAGGTAGATTTTTAAAACGTAGTCTAAAGAGCTTTGTTTTCTAATGGGGTAGATCAAGTCTTTTCATTTCTGTTATATCAGTCTTGTCACTGTCATCATGTTTTATGTTTTCTGAAGTTAATGTTCCCCTGTTTATTTTTTGCTCTCGTCCTTTGCAATATGAATCATGCCATCTCTGTTGGTGTTATTGTTCTGCTTTTCATAAATTTGTTCATTGCTGTTTTATTCACAGACATACATCCTCCGCTTAGGTAGTTCAGAGTTTCCATAATCCTGTCTTAGGAAAAGCCTGCGGTCTTAGGGAAGTGGAATGCAATTTCAATTTAGGAAATGGTTTAAAGTGAATGCTCCCAAGAAGCTCCAATTTCAGGCTCTTTTATACAAAGTTCAAGAAGATTCTCAAGTCTCTCTGCTGATTTAATTGTCTTTCTTGTGTAATCTATTTACTCAATCAATGTCAGGTAGGCCGAGGGTAATTTGGGACAGAGATTCCGTTTATCAATCGGTGTCCGGTAGACTCTGGGGTAAACTTGATCTATGGGATGGCAGGAAACTAGTGCTGGGGGTCTATTAAGCTGAAACTGGGTTTCTCTAAAGTAAAGAGGGGCAAACTGAGGATCCCAAACACTTAGATTTTTCCCCCTCTTTTCTCTGAGAAAGATATTGTTGTTTGGATCTAATCATCACTTGTTTTGATCCTAACTACCACTTAATCAATGTCTATATTTAAGAAACAAAGAAAGCAGTAGAAAAAGAACAGTGGATATAAAAACAGGAACTACGAGAACTGAGGTGCTGGAAAACACTGGGGTCAGCGGGTGGATGGCCAGCTGGGATGGTGATCTGGAGGCCTTTAGTGCAATAGTGGCGTTTGATGGGTAAGCTGGATGTTCGCCAAACGCTGGTGGAGGCAAGCCTCATCAATTCGTTTTGATCACTGTCTGGCATTTCCCATTTTCAGTTTACAGCAAGGCCACTATGTAATTTGCATATCTTCTTTTTGAAGCATTGCTTTTGACATATGCGTTAAATATTATAACCATGTGATAACACTTATTTAGACACCGTATAATCTGTATGGCAGTTAGTTCTATTTAATTGGTCTCTTTGTTTGTCTTCATTCCTATAAAGACTTCCCCTTTCTTAAGTACTTTTTTCTAAATTAATTTTAAGTACATGAGTAACACATGAATGCATGCTTATTAAATCAAAGTTAGTCTAAATTCCCTCTCTCCCTCCACAGAGGCACAGAAGTAACCATTCTAGTGTCTCCATCTATCTTATCTATCTATCTGCCTATCTATCCATCAAATCAATCTTAAAATGTGGTAGTTTTTAAAAAATGACATCACATTGTACAATTTGCTCCCCCCCCCCCCCCCCCCCCCCCACTGCAATACATTTTAGAGATCTAACCATGATCTATTTTAACCTTGTATCTGTTTTAAACTGTGGCATAAAATTCCTTAGAGTGGATACACCACAGTTTCTCGGGCCATAACCCAGTTGATGAATGTGAGGATTGCTCTGGCTGGAGTGTTGTAAACAGTGTTGCAAGAAACATCCTCCCACATTGCCTTCTTGTGCACACGTGCAGAGTTTCTTTGGGGAAGAAACTAAACAGTGGA
This sequence comes from Equus quagga, assembly GCF_021613505.1. Classification (NCBI taxonomy): domain Eukaryota; kingdom Metazoa; phylum Chordata; class Mammalia; order Perissodactyla; family Equidae; genus Equus; species Equus quagga. The sequence goes on along the minus strand of NC_060273.1, from coordinate 18,939,017 downwards.
ACTGCTCAGACAATTTATTGTTGTTGCTCTGTATTTCTAGAACTGCGTTATCCAATACAGGAGCAACTGTAGCCATTGAGCGCTTGAAATGTGGCTAATGTGAGTGGAGAATGAAATTTTTAGCTTTACTTAGTTTTTAAAATTTCAAAACTGAATTGGTATAAGACATTTTTCTGTTAAATGCAATTTTATTTCGGTAGGACCAACAAATAATTGCACTCTAAGAATTGTATCACATTCAATACTATTGTTATATTGTAGGGCACATGCGGGCTGGGCCCATGTGGCATATGCACTGGTATTGGTAGGCCACATGGGCATATTTTCTAGGATTACATGTGAACACATCACTGATCTAATTGGTGTCAATGGACTGATTCAGTTTGAATGATTTTCTTCTGTGCACTGATATAACACTATAATGTGTTTACTTGAATAGTTTATGCAGACAGTGTGAGTTGCCTGATACCTTTGTAAATCACACTTGGTAATTAAATCAAAATATATATTAGTTTAATTATAATGAATTCAATTATTTTTCTATGTAGAAACACAATTTTCAATTTAAAATGAAGTCATGCAACTGATGCAGAATCCAATGCAGATGCAGAAGCCAGTGCTGTGACCAGAATAGTAAAAAAAAAAAAAAAAAAAAAAACAGACCGGAAGAAGACACACCACAGATTTCATGATGAATGGCACTTGCGATTTGGCAGAGCAAGACAAATATGCTGTGTTTATTGTGAAACAAACATTGAAAAAATAATAATGGGAAATATTGAGACATTTTCAGCAAATACATAGTGAATTTGATAAGAAATTTTTTCTCAACATCCAAAAAAGAATTGATGAAGCACACGAGAAGATGCCCACTATCACTAGTCATCAGGAAAGTGCAAATCCAAACCGCTGTGAGATACTGCTTCACAGCCGTTGGGATGGCTGTTGCCAAAAACCAAGAAAATGACAAGCATTAGTGAGGACAAACTGGAACCCTTGTACGTTGTTGATGGGAACGTAAAATGATACAGTTGCTGTGAAAACCAGTATGGCAATTCTGCAAAAGATCAAACACAGAAATACCATATGATGGAACAATTTCACTTCTCAGGCTAGACTCAGAAAAGGTGAAAGCAAGGGCTCAAACAGATACTGGTACACTCATGTTCATAGTAGCATCATTCACAATAGCCAAAAGCTGGAAGCACCTCAAGCGTCCATTGATGGAAAAATGGATGAACAAAATGCGGTCTGTACTTACAACAGAATTTTATTCAGCTTTAAAAAGGAAGGAAATTCTGACACACGCTATAACATGGATGAACTATAAAGACATTATGGTAAACGAAATAAGCCAGTTACGAAAGGACATATATCGTATAATTCCATTTATATGGGGTTCCTAGAGTAGTCAAAGTCATAGAGATAGAAGGTAAATGGTGGTTGCCAGGGTCTGGTGGGAGTGGGGACTGGAAAGTTAGTGTTTAATGGGTACAGAGTTTCAATTGCAGAAGTAAAAAAAAGTTCTGGAGATGGATGGTGGTGATGATTGCACAATAGTGTCAATGTACTCAATGCCACAGAACTCTACCCTTAAAAATGGTTAAAATGGTACAGTTTATGTTATGCATATTTTACAATAAAAAAGAGAACCAATGAAATTAGTTGCCTGAAATCAGAATAAAATGTTGAACAAAACTTTCTAAATAGGTTTTAACAGGATCGGAGATTAATTTGGCCAGCTATAAATGACCTGGATTCTTGTAAATTCAGGCGCACAAACAATTTTTAATGGAAAGATAGCAAAAGAAACTATTAATTCAGTTGTGAAAAATTTTTTAGAAAATGATGAGGAAAAGACTAATAGATATTTTATAAAAAGTGAACAATCTTCAGGTAAGCCACCAAGCCATTGCCCATAGAGTAGAAGAACTTATAAAAGTTTATTAATTCAAATTTTGAAAAATAGCAAATTTTAGCTGAGTCATCCTGTGAGACATCACCCAACCAAAACTTTGGCTATATTTAGTCTTAAAGGTCTTCCAAATTTATGAAGAAACGTCGATTCATGGCCTTAAAAAAACGACGGCATAAATTTTTCGAATCTTACATCTGACAAAGAAGAATTTTAGATGGATATGAAAAACATTAGCTACTATCCTGCCAGATGGTGCTTCAGCTATGCTCAGTCAAAAATCTGGATTTATTGGAATTTCAAAACAAGAAACTGATGTTTCCATTATTGCTTTATTCCACCGTATGATATATATTGAAAATATTTGTGCTCATTTTCAGAAGCAGACTCTATGGAAAGCATCGTGGATATATTTGTTACAGTTGTTCAGCATGTACGTTCAAATGCCATGAATCACCAGTTTATGGAAAGGAGTAGGAAGCAGTGAGTGTGATGATCTTGTGTCTTTATCCATCTTCATTGGTTGAGTCATAGACGAGTTTAACAAAGATTTACTGTACTGTCAATTCCGATTCAAAGATTTTCTTGAAACGAAAGGAATTCTTACCAAATATTTAATAATCAAAGATGAAACATGGCAGTGTGATTGATGTTTTCTCACTGATATCACAGAGTATATGGACGAGATAAATTTGAAGCTCCAAGGAAAGAAAACACTTGTGACCTAACTAGAAGAGTATAAGACTTTACACTGAAATTGCAACTTTTCCTAATACAAATCAACAATAATGATTTTACGCATTTTCTAATATGAATCAATATGCAAATATTTTTAATTGTAATAACCAGCATTATGTAAAGTTATTGGCAAAACCTACAAGAAAAACTGGAATAACCTTTTGTTGGAGCTGATAAACTTAGAGGTGCTTTTCAATGATGCAATATCCCTTTACATTCCATGTTAATAATACTGAATTGACACAAAAGTAGTGAACTGACGTAACTCGGACAGACGTAGTTTTGAAACTGACATGCTTTTGCTTCAAGCGTGTCTTCTAATTAAGATGAAATTATTTCGTCAAGGAAGAAGTGAATATTAAAGGAAATTGATTTTTTGGTCCTTGATTCAGTAACTGGAAAACTTGTAAGTATGTTTGGAACAACTTGGGATGTGATTTTAGTTTTTCAACTGTAAATATAAATACAGATCAAATATTTCCGATGAAAATTTAGCATCTGGATTGAGCTGTGCAGTGAGCACAAAATATGCCCTGGATTTCAAAGACTTAAAACAACACCATCACAAGAGAAAATATCTCATTAATAATTTTTTATATTGATTACATTTTGACACGATAAAATTCTGGAAATATTGGGGTATATAAAATATAACATTAAAATTAATTTCACCTGTTTCTACCTTTTTTAATACAGGTACTAGAAGATTTTAAATTACATACATGGCTTGCATGGTTATTCTACTGGGCAGTGCTGATTTCGAATCCCTTCCTTCTTATCAGCACCACATCTCCCTCTGCAGAATTACCCACTGTGATTAGGTCTGAGAAGAGGGCGATTTGAGGCCCTTGCCTCCTTTCTCAACTCCCACTATGGAAGCCAAAGGAGCCAGACCCAAGTAGGCAGACCTGAGCCCTGGGCAATCGGACGTTCACTCCTGGGACTCCGATTCTGGAGTGAGCGGTGCAGAGACAGAAGGATTGTTTGGAGGTCAGACTCAACACGGTGGCAGTGGCAGTGTGTGGACCAGACTTTTTAATTTCCCAAAGTGTATTGCTGCTCCTAATGGGGGTGGGGTAGATGGATATTGAAGAATCAAACAGAAAGTCCACTACAGAAGCGTAGGCAGAGGGAGACATTGAATCAGAAGATGGCAGCAAGAATCAAGTCTGAAGGGTTAGATAAGCCTCCAAATAGGAGAATAAGCAAGAAGGGAGGAAGCCAGGAAAATGGAGAGTGGGGTGGAGCATGAGCTGTAACTAAGAATGAACGGTAGATGGGAGTGGATGGGTGAATGGGGAGTGGCAGTTGAAAGAAAGCACATAAAGCGAAAAAGATTAAGTAAGATGCAGGTAAGGACTCCATGCCTGCCCTAATCAGCAGTGCTGCTGATAAAACCATCCTCTGACTTGTGGAGTGAATACCCGGTTAATTCAAGAACAAGGACTCTGTGAAACCATCAATATCATGGCAACCATGAAGGCACTAGCGGGGATTCCTGCCAACAAGAGGAAAGGAGCGACAGGCATGATCTCCTCCCTCCTTCCTTCTGCCTGGGGGAGGGAGGCGGCCCTCTGGAGGAAGGACAGAGACAGGATCTACCCATTTCCTGTTCCTTCATCCTACTTTCCCTACAGACCGGGTCGTGTGGCTCCCGTCAATGAGGTGGATTCTGTTGTTTATCCAGAGAGATGTCAAGGTTCAGGAGCTCAGTCCTTCAGGTTTGGTTAAGGGGCAAGCTTATAACTGGGCTCCTGCAACCAAGTCCTCACCTTATGCCCTGGTTCTGAAGGCATTTCCCTTCTTCATGCCTCTTCATTCCTGTGCCTGAGACCCTGTTTTAACGCCTTGCTTGGGACGTAGTTCACTATTCCCAGAGGCTGGAAGTGTTCTTTGAAGCTTGGCTCAGTAACCACAGCCCTGCTTTCTAGCCACCAACTGACACTCACCCCTGCCTGATTTACCTGGATCTTGATCTTCCTAGATTTTTCATGGCTTGATCCCCGAACCCCTGTGTTGAAATAGTCTGTGACAAAATTGCTTGGTCTCTGATACCTGCTTAAACCGACAATTCCTTTGGGCACTCTGTTCTGTCTGTGGATCTGAACTTCTTCCCGTGGCCTTTGCCGAGAGCCCTTCCCCACCATGCCTCTTACGGTACAGTTTACCCCCGGGGGTCTGGTCCTGTCAGGAGCCACAAGATCACAGCTCCAGAGTCAGCCAGATCCTTTGGGCTGATCATTCCATTATCTCAGTTCTCTCTGTCTAGAGAAATCTTTCTCCAAGGGAAACTCAGCGAAACCCAGTGAAACTCAGCCTATTAATATACTTCTTTCTGGCTTTTGCTTTGATTAATATCATTTCAATTTAGCAACTTCCCTTTATTTTATTCTCCTGGTTTTTTTCCCCAAGAGACGAGCTTCTCTGGCCATCTTCACCTGATTGAGCTCTAGGAAGGTAATGTATTTGTTCAGTTCACTTGAGAGATTCCAAGTGCCCAGAATAGTGCCTGGCACACAGTAGGTGCTTGGTAAATAACCACTGAATAAATGAAAATGAAACTATGACTCAGACTCCTCAGAGAGGGGTCAAAACACATCAGCAGCGACTAGTACTCATGTTTATATAAAACACACAGGATAAGCCTACTATGACATAGTAGCGTAGGTAGTTTTTGTTTTATCACTACTGGTCTTAAGAACATCTCTTAATATAAACGGCGAGGGGGTATATATGAAAGCAGGAACTCTCTTTTCCTCCCCATTGAATGTGGATTTCACTTCTTGTCTACCTTTTCTACTATCATCGCTGACCAACTTTACCATCCACTAACCCAGGCGATTCACGCTGATCCAGCAGCCCCCACCCGCCAGCCTTTCCTCATATTTTTCTTCCTGGATCTCTACAAAAGCCTCCTAGCGGGTCTTCCCGTCTCCCTCTTTCCCTGACTCCCCATTTGTCCGTTGCAGGTGGCCACTGATTTTCCTAGCACTGTGAATTGCTTTGGAGGGAGCATGGGTGTCAGAATAGCCAGAAAGTGACTCACCACCAAGCTTGTTGAATACGGGCATGAAATAGTCAGTTAGATCCCTCTTGAGAAGGTTACAGCTGCTATGGGGGCATGGCACATTGGCCTCTGTCTTGGGACCATGAGGGTTAAGTTTCAAACCTCGCCTTCTTTCTCTCACCAGCTTTGCTTTCATCTCTGAGTCATTCAGTTGTCAGAACTTTGAGCTGATGCTGCCTCTCGTTCCTTAGTTGGAACCCCAGGCAGCTCTGGGCTGAATGGACTGACCCATGGCCCCCGGTGTGAACGATACTCCTGTCCCATTCCTCGGGCAGCGGAATGTCTTGAGAGCCAGGACGCTTGGCTTCTAGACCTGGCTCTGCCACTAGTTGCATGACTTTAGGCAAATCACACCACCTCTCTGGATCTCAGTTTTCACACCTGAGAAATGAAGGGGTTGCATTACATTAGTGATTCTCTGCTTTCTATTTTTTTCCCTCTCCAGCACAGCCAGTGATGTGTATTTACCTATGAGAGACACATCCATATGCAAATTTTGGGTGCTAACTCCGTTCATCCCTTTCTTCCCCACTCAAGAAAGCCTACCTGATTGCAGAGGAATGACAGAGAAAACTTGAATGTGTTTTTATTAATATTTAAAAAAAATAATGTGCAAGCTTACCATTTTGACTACAATAGAGCTAGACTTATGCAGGATTTAATTATCCACCTTCAGAATAAAAAAAGAGGAAGAGAGAGAGAGGGGGAGAGAGAGCAGAAGAAAGAAAAACTCATCACTTTAATAGTGAGGAATGAGCATGACATGGGAAATATGGACCTTCTAGTTCGTCAGCTGGTCTCGGTCATTGCAAGTGCCCCATCCTGTGAGGTTCTCATTAAGCTGAGAGTTGTACAAATGATTTTTACACAAAGCCCCTAAATGCAAACCAATGACTTTGGTTCTTGCTCAGTTAAAGAAACAAAAATCTGTACCTATGCTTTTCTGGAAGAAAACTTGCCAGAAAAGATGTTATCTCCAATGTGGCCTCTTTCTCAGAGATTTTCATGGGAAGCTTTGACTCTATTCCATTTTCACCTTCTCCACTGGCTTACTGATCCTCAGGTAAGATATGACTGCAGAATTTGATGTAGTCTTTTTTACAGGTTTCCTGAGTCACCCTTGACAACGGCCTGAACGGTAAACTGAGTTTGACAGCTGCTAAATTAGGTGATCTCCAAGGTCTGGCCCAGCGTCAAAGTGCTGGGAATAGCCTGGTGTGAGCCTCCCTGGCTTCACCCCACCTAGTGCTGCTCGTCCACGCCCTTCCTAAGGGGAGTGCTCCACTCTGCTATAACAGTAATTTTCCTTGTCAGCGTTTGTACCTATCTTTTAGTTGCTATCTCTTTGTAAGAAGGGGGTATGACTGCCGTCTCCTTGCAAGAAAAGACCCCTCTTGTCCACGCTAATTCTCTCCCTTGTACTTTGATTCAACACCCCACTGCCAGCCATCACTCTTTCTGTCACCTATGTCTTCCCTTCTCTCCTCCCTGACGGACTGTAAGCTGCAAGAGGACAGAGACTGGGTCTAGCTTACTCACTTCTCCATCATCTCTGTCAAGAGCAGGGGCTGGTGCAATCGGTACTCAGTAAGTAGTCGTTGAATACACGAATGATTGAAATAAGTGAATGAAACGATTCCTGTCTACTGATTCCCCCTTTAGCATGTAGACACACTCTAGTTTTGCTTCGTTTTATGATAAATACTCACACAAACACTAAAAAAAAAAAGTCAACTCCATATAATTCTCTCCTAACTTTCAGAGTCAAAGTACTCGAGATATTTGTCAGCATTCACGTTTGCACTTCCTTACGTCCCCTTTCTCCTCAAACCACTGCAACCTGGCATCTGTTACCTCCACTCGAGTGAACCTGCTTCCACCGTCACCATCGAGAACCTACACGTTGCCAAACCCAATGGACGTATTTTTCATCCTTGCTTTACTTGCTCTCCTGACTCTAAACCCTAAAAGTGTTTGCCTGTCTGCTGAACGGGTTTATTATTCTCATATAAGCAGAGGGGAGACAAAAATGATTTTTTTAAAACACTGGAATGACGGTAACAATAGCTGTTGCTTTGGTTTTCCTAAGGTGATCAGTTTAATGGAGACTAAGCCCAAAACCATCTAGAGATGACAGAGATGCATTTGTTTCATCGCTCACTTATTTGTCCCAACACTCTCACACGGAACAGATTCCTTCAACGCGCCTGGTATTGGGGAAGTAAGACAAAGCAGCAGATCTCAGGAGGGTCCCTCTGGTGGCTGTGCCATCTACCAGTAAAACAGCTAATTTAGAACTGAAAAAAAAATAATGAAACTATTGACATGTAATATTTACACAGGCAATGCATACATTACATATGTTCAGTTTGATGAATTTTCACAAACTGAACACACAGATGTTACAGCTCCTGGATTAAGAAACATTACCAGAATTCCCACTGTGTCTCCTTCCAGACACTTCCTGATCTGCACAGTAACTGCCGTCCTGACTGTTAGAGCACGGATCAGCTGGCCTGTTTTTGTACTCTGTATAAATGGAATCATACAGAATGCACTCTTGTGTGCCTCATTTCTACTCAACATATTTGCAAGATTCTCTGATATTGTGGTAGGTAGTTGTAGACCATTCATTCTCCTTACTGTCTGAATTCTCTTTTAGCAATACCCTCTACCGCCGCACACGAGACCTTCCTTCTCGCGATAATTGTGGCTCCTTCTCTCCCAGTATCATTTCCTCTCCCCTTCCCTGCTTTTTCTCCCTAGTTCTTATCACCATCTAACATACTCTACATCTTACTTACTTATTTTCTTTATTATTTGCCTCTTGCCTAGAATGTAAGTTCCACGGAGTCAGGTAAGTGCTCAGGAAATACTTTGAACAAATGAAGCCCAGCTCTGCATGGCATGCAGCATGCCCATAGCTGGAGGGAACGCCATGCTGCCCAGACAGAACAGATGGATCCAGAACTGCAACAAAGTGTCATTTAGCAGGAGAGGCCAACCTGATGTGGAGCCAGATGTGGCTCTCGTCCTGTGACATCGGCACCACAACCGTGAATATCGATGTAAAAATCCTTCATAAAATGCTTACAAATGAATTTTAAAAGTTTATTAAAATTGAAAAAAGGTCCAGAAACATCTATCAATAGGGAATATCGTTTGGGATATTGGGAAATTGGAGGTGAAATTTCTGACTTTATATGCTTTTGCATCTTTTGAATTTTTAATAAGATACCTTAATTTAATAATTAAAAATTAAAGAATAACATGCCACAATTAAGTAAAATCTATCCAAGTATTGTAAAAACTGCTTAATATTTACAAATTGATATTAAAAATATCATAACCCCCAAAACATTTTGTAAAAATCACAAATTTAGTATCACTATAATGGAAAAATGCCTGGCTTATTGCAGGCATGTAAATATTTCTTGAATGAATGAAAATATAGTAATATGGTAAATCATCCCAATAGGTCAAATAAGAAAAAACCTACATTGTTTAACTAATAAAAGCAGAAAAAGCATCCATTCCTGATGAAAACCCTTGGCATGCGTTAAAGATTTCCATCTTGTCCCCCTCTGCAAACCACTGCAATCTGGCTTTTGCTGGCACCATGCCATAGAAACTGCTTTCCCCAAGGTGATGGGTGCCCTACATATCGCCAAGTCCAATGCACTTGGATGGGGACCAATAAATATGTACTAAATTAAGGAACGGATGATAAGAGAATCTCAGATCAACAGTCAACATCATACTTAACAACAAAACACCAGAGTTGTTTCTTTAAACTCAGAAACTAAACCAGCATGTGAGCTCCCACTATCATTTGACGTTTTTCTGGAAGCTCAAGCAAAAACAAACAAAAAACCATGAAGACAAAATAAGGTATAGCTTTTGGAAATAAGGAGACAAAAATTGTCTTTCCTTGCATGAGACCTAAGAGAATCAACCAGAAACTATCAGAAATAATAAGAGAGTTCTGGAAGTTCGCAAAATAAATGCACAGAGCAACAGTCTTCCCAAAGTACCAGCGAATAGAACTTCGGAATGACGAGCGATGAGACAATGGAGAAAGTAAGACGTAAAGAAGGCACAGAATCCCACAAATAAGAAGGAAAACAGTCTGGGTGAAAGGTACAGAATTCCAGCATCACAAATTTAAGAGGAAAAAAGTTGCGGGGCTGGCCCCGTGGCTGAGTGGTTAAGTTCTCGTGCTCCGCTGCAAGTGGCCCAGTGTTTCGTCTGTTCGAATCCTGGGCACGGACATGGCACTGCTCATCAAACCACGCTGAGGCAGCGTCCTACATGCCACAACTAGAAGGACCCACAACAAAGAATATACAACTATGTACCGGGGGGCTTTGGGGAGAAAAAGTAAAAAAAAATAAAAAAAAAAAGGAAAAAAGTTGCATGGAGAATAAGATTTTGTTTTTCAGTCGGCTAACTGTGAAATACAAATGACACTGAGGTTGTGAATTTGATGTTAAATTCTAGGTGAAAGACGCGGGCTCGATATCTGCCGTGGACAGATCAGGCACAGCTTAATTGTGAGAAGGGGTCAAGCGCTGGGGGCCGACAGTGCCCCACCCTGGAAGTTCCCTTGTTGCAGTCTATAATTTCCTACTGAAGTTCTCGAAATGACAGTCTCAGTGACTGGAAATGACAATTCTGCTTTCTCACTGCGGGGGGGTGATTTGACAAATGTGGGAAAGTGTAAAAGCCGGCGTAGAGACCATGCACAGAGAGGTCAAACCTGTGGTGTTAATACTGTTGTGTTAAGTTCAGCCGTAAGTTTTTATAGTCATTGTGATAATTGGTGGGTTATACATATTAAATAAGGTGTGTGAGACACTAAAGAATTTTGTGTATTTAATGTGCATTTATTTTGAAATTTATTGATCGAATTATGCTATTTTAGGCACTGGGCATGCGGTGATGAAAAAACAGATGAAGTCTCTGTCTTAGTGGAGGTTAAGTTCTAATCCGAGAAGGGCACAGAAAACAAACAGATGCACAAATGATGTGAGTTGTTAAAGTGATTGTTACTATAAAGAAATAAACCTGGTTAGGGGGACAGGCATGAAAGGGGGTGCGCTTTAGACTGCAGACTTCTCTGAGGAGCTGTCTGAGCTGAGATCTACAATGCATTGAGGAGCAAATCACGCAGAAGCAGAGCAGTCCACGCACAGGGAAGAGAGAGTAAAAAGTTTTGGAGGCAGAAAGGAGCTCGGTATGTTCCAGAGTCTGCACGGCAGCCACTGTGGCTGGGACAGAGAGAGTGACTGGAGAGGAGGTAGAGAGCAAAGGGGGTGCCAGGTCATGCAGGGCCTTGTAGACCAAGTGGAAGAGTCTGGATTTTATTTGTAATGTGAAAGGAAGTCATTGGAAGGATTTGAGCAGGGGTGTCATGTGATCTGATTTATGATTTTAAAAGCCCACGGGGGCTGCTGTAAGATTAACAGTCTGTAGTGAGGAGGGGTCCGAGTGGGAGCAGGCAGGCCAGTGAGAGGCCTTTTAAATAGTCCAGGTGGAAGACGGTATTGCCGTGGAAGACGGTATTGCCGTGGAAGACGGTATTGCCGTGGAAGAGAATGGCAGCGGTATAAATGGAGAGAATTGAATAGTTGGCAGATATGTTTTGAAGGGAGAGCCAAAGAACTTAACTATGGATTCTTTGGGTGTGGGATGTGAGGCAATGAGGAATCAAGGAGGACTTCCAGAGTTTTGGACTAAATGACGGGATGGATGGTACAAAGATATAGGGGATGGAGCGAGGGGAGGGACAGGTTTGTTGAGGGGAACGCAAGAATTCTAGTTTGGACCTGTAAAATTTGGGGTGCCTATTAGATACCCAAGTGGAGATGATAAGTAGAAAGCCGAATATGGGAGCCTAGACATGTGGTATCAGCCCGTAGATGGTATATACAGGCATGAGACCTAAGATAACAAGGGAAAGGACTTACGTGGAGTGACGCTGAAGTCTGAGGCCTGAACCCTGAGGTATTCCAATATTTAGGGTAAGTGGGAAGAGGAGGAGAGACAAATAAATGGACTGAGAGGGAGTGGGAGGCAGACCAAGAGTGGGGTGTCCCAGAACTCAAGAGCAGAAAGTGATTAATTGTGTCAAATGCTGCTGAGAGGTTAAGAAAGATGACGACAGAGACCTGGCATTGGATTGGCAAACTGAAGGTCATCAACGACCTTCACTAAAGAGGTTTCATGAGACTCGTAAAAATCTGATGGGAGCGGGCAGTTTTGGGGTCAAAAGTACAAGTGGAGGTCTACACACTGTATCTCTAAATATTTAGATGTTATCAGTCAAGCAAACTGTTGATTAACATATTATCTTCCTACCTTGACAAATACACACGCATCATCTATTAGAGAGTTTCAAATTTAGAATTCTCTGATTCCTTGAGTTCCTCACCAGAATGAATTGGCACAGAGAGAGCTGGTCCCCTGAGCTGCTTCCCCTTTTCTGCCCTCTCTCCAGATTGAACAGCCAAGCTCCACCCACACACCCTTCCCCAATCCTCCAGCCTGGCAACAGCCAACTCACAGGTGTAGAGATACCTACACCACATCCCTTGGATCTGGGGAACAGCCCCTCACAGGCCCTGGGAGCTAGATGGGGGCCATTAAGGCAGGGAATTCCAGCGTTCTAGGCACCCTGACTGAAGTCTGGGGAGGGGATAAACTCCAAGTGGTCATGGTCCCCTCGTGGCGGGGGGCACAACTGAAGTGTGGCCCAGGTGGGGCCCTGGAAAGCATGTGGCCAGGGAGTGGTATTGGAGTGGGTGAAAGAGAGAATGGGAAATATGAGGTAAGTGGTAAGAAAGCAAGCGTAGACAGGCCTTTGAAGGAACTTTTCCTATAAGGGAACAGAGGCTGGAAGGGGAGGGAAATCTGGAGGAAACTTTGCTTATTTGCATTTTTAAAGATAGCACTTTTGTATGCTGATGGAAATGGTGGAGTAGAGGAAAAGGACGACGAAGAGGAGAGGATGGGGATCATATCAGGAGCAGGGTCCTTGAGCAGGTGAGAGGGATAGGATCCAAGTCTTGGGTGGAGCAGTTGGCCTGTAAAGGGCCATGGACAATTCTGCCACTGTAAGAGGGGGAAAGCGGATTAAATGGGCACAGATGTAGGGAGGTTGGTAAATGTGGCAGTGGGAAGGGAAAAAAAGTCATTGGGTTCTAATTGCTTCTAATATTCACAATTACGTGGTAAGTGAGATCATCCATTGAGAGCAGGGAGAGACAAGTCGTGAAAAGTTACCTGGGACGCTTAAAAATGATTAAGATGGTAAATTTTATGTTGTGTGTATTTTATTGCAAGTAAAAATAATAATTTATTAGATAAATATTTTAAAATCTTTATAAATGAATAATTTAAAAGAAAAGGAAAAGACTAATAAAGGACCATCCTCCTTCTCCAAAAAAAAAAAGGCTATCTGGGAAAACAGGAGAGTAAATCTATTAGGGAAATGTGATATCAGAGGACAGTTCTGGGGGCTCACTGGAGATCTGCGGACACAAATTTAAAGCAAAACCAGCAATTGTGCTTGTTTTTCCTTCTGCTGCTTTCAGTTGTCAGGGTTCAAAAAAGGTGAAGCAGGCAGAAAATTGGTTTGAATTTGATGGATGTAAGAAGATTTGTGACTTTAATTAAAAATATTTAAGAGAATTTGATTGATTTACGTTGAAGCTGAATGTTTCAAAACTTCTGGATTAGTAAATAATTTCAGACTTATTAGGCTTGTCAATAGTGTTCCAGGGCTTAGCCATTCTGTTTGATCCATTTATAAGTCTGCTTTGTGAGACGTTTGAAGCACTGGAGAGAATCAAATTTGTAATTGTGGTTAAAAACGCCAAAGCTAAGGGAAGGTTATCAATCAAGTTTGAAAATGATGTTAAATATTTAGGAGAGTTTGTGATGTCAGATTTACAAGCTCATTTAGCATGGATATAAGAACAAGTAATTAGTCATTAACTTTAGATAAGATGTACCAGATTTATAAATGCAATAATAGGATCTGTGAGTTGTATGGTAAAGGCTTAGGGAAAACTAGGTTTTGAGATTTATAACTTTAATAAATTGAGCATTAGTTAAAAAACCAACTGTAAATATACTCTTCTCTGCACTAAGGGCCAACTTTAGATGCTAAATATGTGGCTGTCCCCTGTGAGATGCCAGTCTCACCATTTTATCTTCTCAGCCTGGGTGTCTGCCTCCTATGTTTCCCCCAAATTCCACTAACATGACGGAAAAATATGTATCTTATGTTTCTCTATACATGCACATTTTGCATATAGATCCATAATTGCCAAAAACCAAGAGTCCTATCAGTAAATCAGAAACGGTGAAGAATTCCTGTAAGGTAGAATACATAAGAGTTGAAATCAATGGCAAAACCAGGGTAGAGAAACTTGACACTAAATACTCCTGAGGGAAAGCAGTTCTTCCCAAGGAAGCCTCGGGGAAATCCAAGGTTAAACAAATATGAAGAGTGAGACAGGTCCCCCAGGGGAATTGTTAAGGTAATTAATTCCAGGGCTGCATTTGGCCTGGCTGGATTGGACATCCCCTTCCAACCGGCAATACCAGGAGGATCAAGTTCCTAGGACAAAGACCTCAGGACTACTCTTTTTTTTTTGGTGAGGCAGATTCGTTCTGAGCTAACATCTGTTGCCAATACTCCTCTTTTTGCCTGAGGAAGATTGTTGCTGAGCTAACATTCATGCCAATCTTCCTCTATTTTGTACATGGGTTGCCACCACAACATGGCTTGATGAGTGGTGTGTAAGTCCACACCTGGCATCTGAACTTGCAAACCCCAGCCACTGAAGTGGAGAGCATGACCTTAACTGCTACTCTACCAGGCTGGCCCTACCCAGGACTGCCTCTCTCTCTCTCTTTTTTAATATTGGCACCTGAGCTAACATCTGTTGTCAATGGTTTTTTTTTTCTTCTTCTCCCCAAAGCCTGCAGTACATAGTTGTATATTCTAGTTATGGGGCCTTCTGGTTGTGCAAGAAAATAGGACTACCTTTTGAACAAGGGAATAAATAATTTTCCTGGAGAAGGCTCTGAACTTGAAGGTTGGCCTGGATGGGGAAGCAGAGCTCTCCTTGACAAGGTCTCCATAACAATAGAGACCAAGGTTGGGGAGGAAGAGGAAAGCTTGTCCCCAATGCCTGCCCACATCACAGCCATATGGGTAGCTCTCCAAGGCAGGACACTTCAGAGTAACTGCAGGGGCTGCAGAAGGAGAACAGTGCCCCAGAGAATATTTAGCTACCAAGGAGGATGCAGAGTCCCACCTCTAGGATATAAGCTACCTGGTCTGGCGGTACATTTATTCCCACCTCTTACAATCCCAGGAATTGGCTCCTGAAGTAAGAACAGGGATTCTCATTTGAACTGATGCTCCAGCTTCCAACACCACAAACTAGAGAAAGGAAGTAATAGATACAAGAAACATAGTGTCTAAAAAAACCTAGTAAAACTTACGGTTATAGCTAAATAAATGTGGATGTTTTGTGAAAAAAATTTAAAACCTGGATCTAGAATTTCATAAAATTTCAACACTGGAGTCAGGGCAGGAAAAGGCTTGAAAGTATGTGATGGCTTGAATTGTTCCACGGGAGGCTATAGACAAAGAGTAAGTCTAGATACTGCTAGGAAGATACCTGTTAGGAGATTTAAGATAAATTGGGATGAGTTATGTAGGAGACTTCTATGGTGCTGGTAACATTTCATTTCTCAACATAAAAATTTTATGCTTTGTTTGCTTTATGTTCTTTTTTCCCTGTGTGTATTTCTGTACATGTGGTATTTTATAAAAAACGTTTAAAATAAAAACAAAAACCAACAGTGACTAATAGATTTGTGGTTCTCAAACCTGGCTGAACATCAGAACAACCTGGGGAGGGTTTTAAAAATATTGATGTCAAAAGCACATCCCAGACCAAATAAATTAGAATCTCTGGGATGGAGTCAGACATATGTATCTGAGAACCACTGCAATAGAAGAACAACAATAAAAATAAATTCAATGACAGGAAACACTAATCACAATAAATGTTAATGGGTTAAATTCCCCAATTAAAAGGCAGAACTCAAATGAGATCACTGAGATCCCTGTTTTCTTCATTTCTCAGGTTTCCTAGCTCAGTATTGGCTCTGTCCTCAAATTCCTTGTAGTTGCAAGATTTCTGTAGAAATATTGCCCCTACATCCTTTTAGGTTTGCATTAAGAGAGAAAGAACCCTTGAGTTTGTCCCAGAAGTCTCAGCAAAACTTTCATGGCATCTCATTTTTCCTACTGTGATCATGTGCTTATCCTGAAGCCAATCATGATGACCTAGAGATTTTGATTGGCCAGGCCTGCATCACACACCCACTGCCTCAAACCTGGGGTGAAGTCAGTACTACCAGAACTACATGGGATGAGAGTGTGGGTGAGAGGTGGAACCTCAAGCAAAAACCAGAAGATTTTAGCAGAAGCAGAGTGAATGAAAGCTGGGCAGCCAAAAAGGAAATGCTTTTCATAATGCAAATATAGATTTACGGCGTTAGAAAACAAATAAAAACTAAACTAAACTGGGTAGGTTCAAAGTGGAGGTTAAGAGATGGAAACTGGTTTAATAAAAGATCCTGCCCTACTGAAATCATTGCCTGTGCCCTTGACTGTGGCTGGAGAAGGAGCAGTGGACAAGCTGAGTCACCATCCTTGGCCACAAGTCCATCCTATATCCCCACATGTGTATCTGCAGCTCAGATTTCTCTCTCCATATTTATGTACACAACTGCCTTCTGGACAACTATCCTACATGTCTGAGAGGCAGATGAAATTCATCATATCCAAAACTTAATTAATTCTCAGAAGATTGCAAACCTGCTCCTCCTCTGGAATTCCTTTTCTTTGTTAATAACCCCATCCTTTAAACCAGGAAACTGGAATCATCTTTTAATTCCTTCCTCTCTTGCCTCCAGGTTTAATCTTTCTCTACGAATGGTTATTTTCATCTCCATCTCACACCTCAGCTCCTCTCCTGATTCTTCGTCAGGACTTAACACAACTGTAATTTAATCATTCGGGTAATTTGTTTGAACAGTGATCACTTCCACTGGGCTGGATCCTTGGCAAGAGGACCCATGGCAGTCTTTTCACTTTTGTATCTCCAAATCTGAGCTCAATTACTGGCATTCAGTAGGTACCCAAATATTTGTAGAAAGAATAAAACAAAGTCTGCCAGCATCAAGTATAATGCACCACTTTCCAAACCTAACACTATTTTACTATCTGAGTAATATTTTGAAAATGCAAATCTGACTCTATTCTCCCCTCTGTTTAAAATCTTTGTATCTTTCAATGGCTCCCCATCACCTAAAGCAAAGCAGTGTTTCTTAAAATTTCAGGATCTAATAATCACTTATTGGCTATCTGGAGCATATGCAAACCTACAATTTTAGGTAAACTCCCAATTTTCAAGTAATAAAATTAAGATATAAAAGCTCAAAAATTAATAATATTTAAGCATCCCTTATTATCCATTTCTATTTATCTCCTGAGTTGGGAAATCAAGTTCATATAGCAAGAGATACAGTATAATTTGCATGTACTTGGTATCTGAATTTTGGATAACAAGTAGCAAGGGTTTGATTAATGCAGTATACCAGCCCTATTAAAAAGAAGTATTTGAATATACTCAGATCCCGAACGTGGGTAGAGAGAGTTGAAATAGCCGAAAGTAGCATGCTGAGAAATTCCAAAACAGCAAAAGGGATAATGTTGCTTGCAGTCAATCATTAAAGTATACATACACGCACATGCATACAGACATATATACATATGTGTGTGTGCATTTATATATATTGATGACATTCAATTTATTTTTGTTCTACTAAATCAAAAAGCACTAAGTATCATGGGCTCTTAGATAAGGCAGTACATGCTTGGTGGCCCTGACAGATGGATTTGTATGTTTGAATGGGACATGTACCTAGAAACAGTGGTGAAGTTTCTCATTAAAGACCACTTCTAGGAGCGGCTAAGTCAAAGAACATGTCTCATTCAAAGGCTGGAAGCTCGGATGTTTTAACTTGGGGCGTGGTTGCAAAGGAACAGCTAAAGCTTTTTGTTTGGGTTCAGCTCTGGGAAGAATTTCTTCATGTTTTCTGGCATTACGTATGGTTTTTAAATATGCCCAATAATCTGTCATTGATTTCTTTCTCCAGAGAATGAAGAATATCCAGTGTTAGGAGAGAGCCAGTGACTGCCAAGGAAGCCTCCTGCATCTCAGTTCAGTTTCCTGACATCTTCCCTTCAGCATTGAATATCCTATTATGTCGGGCCTGAAATGAGAGGTCCAGGCTTTTCAAGCCGCTGACCACAGCATGTTGACACACCACGTGAAATCATAGGGATAACATTTCCTCACAACACTGATAATGACAACAAGGTCCAGATTTATGGTTTCTAAAGCAATCTTCTCTCCTCCCTCATTTCAATTATATACATGAGTCCCTTCCTCTTGGACAACCAGTACGCTTTGGTGTGGAAAAGCAGTTTTACAAGCCACTCATTTCTTCACAAAACACACGGGAAAGACATATGCTCAGTAACTGAGATTTGATTGCATTCACAATTTTCATTACTTCATCAACACTTAAGATCAGGATGCATAACTGTTCTTGGTAAGTAAAGCAGTGGGCAGTTTAGCACTCAGATATGACCATTTTTGAGTAGTCAAGTGAGGTAGATAGCAAAAATGGCCCTAGTTTCTCACTCCTCCTTGTATCCATGTCCTTGGTCAGATAATGTTGTGGCACCCTCCCACTCTATCTTGGAGTTGGCCGTGTGATTTGCGGTGGCCCAATGGGATGTTAGCTAATGTGACAAGGCTTGAAAAGTGCTTGCATATTTGGATATTTGCATGTTTGTAAATATTTGCATATTTGGGTTTGCTTGTTCTTGTTCCTCTGCCTTTGCCCTAAGAACATGCTTGGGCTAGCCTGCTGAAAGATGAGATCCATGGAGTAGAGTTGAGTTACCCTTGTTCTCCCAGCTAAGTCTATCCTAGACTGGCCAAGAGCCAGCTGATACCCAGATGTATGAAGGAACCCAGCCTAGAACAGCAGAGTGCCTACATGACTCACAGCCAGGGCTGGCTTCGTGGCCATGTGACCTTGTAGACATATAGGGCCCTGTGCTAAGAAAGGCCCCATGCTTGGGTTAATGTTCTGCTGTCATCGTCTTGAAATTCTTAACGATTTTTGAATAACGGGCTCTGCATTTTTATTTTGCACTTAGCTCCACAAATTATGTAGCTGGGCCTGCCCACGTCTTATCACTGACACCTGAGTGAGCCTGGCTGAGACAGGAAGAACCACCCAGCTGGCCTATAGACTCATGAGATAAATAAATTCGTCTTATTCAAATGACTGGGTTTTGTGGTTGTTTTGTGTCATGGTAGCAGTTGATGCTGACACACCAAAACTTTCTTTGTTAGACACATGGCTGGTCCCCCATCAGCATTACCTCAAATACACTTCTAATGTGCATGATGTCTCACAAGAATAATAGAAGATTGATAAATAGAACTCAAAATTATCAAGTGTGTTTTTCTCATTCATGTATGTACCACAGAGATGCAAAGAGCTGGTTCATACTTTTCCCACTAGTGGTTTCACTCTACTGTGAAACAAAATATTGGCTGTCACCATTACAATAATAATAGTTCCACCATATTTGTACGCCATTCTGCTATCCAGCATACAACCCCATCATTAGATTTGCTTATGGCTAGTTTTGCTTTCTCTCCCAGCATTTAATTTGTCCTGAATTTGAGGCTGAATTCACAAGCATGTTGACCAGAGCATGACTTGCATGTGTTTGGCTATCATTTTGGCCTCTTTGCATTTAGAAATAAAATTAATCAATTTCATATTAGAAAGTACTATTTTGTACTTGATCCAAGAAAAACTGCTGGTTGACCAGAAAGGTTATTCTATTTTGGAAATGATGTGAAATCTCTGAGAACATCATGCAGCTCTCTGATAGAGTTTTCTAATAGCCCGCGCATTGGAGACCAGAGGGGGATAAAGCCCTGTTCAATAAAATCCGGTTTTTAGATATTCACAGCCACACTTCCCATTCACACTTCCCTTTCAGCTGCTTGGGTGAAATCATCACATTCACAGATGCTCTTGTCCCAGCAGATTCTGAAGTCCTGTTCACTAATGATGCTTCGGAGTTGCAGTGTTTCTACTACTATTTTTATCATTGTTTTTACACTTCAATGAACCACTTTTTAGTCATTAATCTATTTTTGTTAGTCAGAACCATAACACAACATCATAGTAACAGCAAAAAATGCAAATTTTACTCACACAAACAATAATATGCAGATAATAGAGCTAAAATGAACTATATCCTAGTAACTGAATTTTAACTATACCTTGTTAAGAGTCTGACCAATTTGAGCCATCTGCATACTTGAACTATTATTAAGAATATAACAGTATTTGATAATTTTTCTTCCGTTTCAAATTTATACAATTCCTAGGAACATATTTTTTCCATTGCTTATGCCACAGAAGCTGCCAGATTACTTGAGGACCATTTATTTTACAGACAGATTGATCACATTTTAGAAACACTGACCTAAAAGATAAAGCCTGAACTCTTTGAAGTGGCATATAAGCCATCCCATAATCTAATCCCCTGATTTGTATAACAACACTTTCTATTTACTGAGACCTTAAATGATTCCACGTGATCAGGTGCCATTCTAAACATTTCAAATGTATTCTCTTACTGCAAACTCACAATAACCCTAGGAGGTAGGTCCCAGTGTTGTTATTATGAATTTACAGATAGAGAATTATGAATATTACAGAGTTACTTGCTCAGAGCCACAGAGCTATCCCAGGCTTGTCTCTTAATGACCATGTTATTTGGCCACCACCCTGCCTCTTCGTCCTCCCCTTCCTGCACTCCCACACACACAGCCTCTGTGTGCCCCAGCCATGCCATGCCACTTTCCATTCTCCAGTGAAGTCATCTTTCTCTGTGTCTGTGCCCATCTCGTTTCCTCTGTCTGGAATATTCTCCTCCATTTCTCCCCTCGTGACCTTGGTGAACTTCCACTCACTCTTCAGCTTCCAATTTAAGAGCCTTCTCTGCGAAGTCTTTCTTCCACCTACATCCCAGGGTTTTTAACTTGTCTGTAACATCAGCCTAAATTTTATTTCTTTCCATTCTTCAGACAAAGATGCAAAAATGCCTAGAGTGACAGCTGAGTTATTAAGAATTACAATATGACAGAACATAATTTACTACATTGTACCTGATTGTTCCCTGGTCTATCATTAGTCGACTCCACTTATTGACTTACGCCTCAATGAATAGGCAATTCCTTACCTTAACACCTTATTCTCAGGTGGTTGGAGAGCAGAATTAATCCTATTGCGTCTGTAATAACAACTAGCTAACTTCATGAGGCACAGAGAACGTAGTCTCTATTTTACACTCGCAATTGACTCTCTGGGAGTGAGACCCATGATAATAGGTAAAGTTTCTAAATTCACTATCTCCAAGAGATAGTTGGAATATTAATTTATTGATACTTAGGAAACACAGCTCTATCGAGGCGGCAGGAATGTATTTTTAGGTCTGCTGGTAATTAAGAAAGCTGTAAGTGAATCAGTTCCATACTTTCTCTGAAGAGAAAGTAGAAGGTAGTAGTTTAGAGCAATAGTCTCTAGACTCTTTTGAATACTCACGTCAGCAGTGTGCGTTTTGAGCCTGTACCCCTGCAGACATGTGTATTTATTTATACTTTATGTATGTGTACTATTGGAGTAACATTCAGTATATTACAAAACACTCATTAAATAGAAACTAAAAGGAATGACGTAAGGAATAAATAAAAATAGAACCCTGAGCCACCAAAGCAGAGAGCGTGAACTTAACCACTCAGCCATCGGGCTGGCCCCAAGAATTTGCTATTTTAAACTCAATTATGACAGATTAGTTTGTTCTATTCTAGAACGTCACGTGAGCAGAATCAGAATGAGCTATGCACTCCTTGTGCCTGGTTTCTTTCATTCAACACCATGTCTGCGACATTCGTGCGTGTAGTTGCATGGTAATAGGCCATTCTTTTTCACTGCTATGTAGCATTCCCCTTATGCATTCAATATCTCCAAAATTTTTTAAAAATTACTTCAAAAATCAATGTGAAGACATATAAGAGTATACAGTATGATTTCATTTATTCACAATTCAAAAAAAGGCACAGATAGTAATATTCTATTTCTTTATCTGGATGTTGGTTTCTCAAGTGTATTTTGCACTTAGGACTTGTGCACTTTTCTGTATGCATGCTATACTTGAATACATTTTTTTCGGAAAAGCAATAAGTAGCTCTAAATTCTTTCAGATTCACTTCTTATTGAGAAGCAATATAAAAGCTGACCTAGATATTAAGCACACACACACCTGTTTGAAGGCATCAGAGAGGTAATCAGGCAGCAAGGAATCACAGAGCCAAGACCAGGGACAGAAAGGAAGCCCACAGAGGTAAGGCAGGCATTTAGCAGAGGTCTCCCTTCCAGGGGAAGGATGTGGCACAAAGACTAAGAAGATGAGCAAAGCTTTTAGCAGATTCACAAGACTGGGAATGGGAGGCAACAGTCGGAGTTCAGGACCAGTCAAGGAGAGGGAGCCCGGGAAATACCTGAGTCATTTGGTTAGGCCCTGACAGGCCACAGACTAGGCATAGCAGCAAATAGAAATAGGACATCCCTGACAGAAACAGAGACCCAGCTTTGGATAACCTCGATCCGTCACTGGATTAGGGTAGAGGTTCTTAACCTAGGCTCTTGGATGTAACTCAGGGGCCCATAAACTTGGAGGGGAAGAACTTATAGCTTTAACCCCATAACCTCGAATAAAATGTATCATTTCCTTAAAAGATGTATGTAAGCACCACACTGGCATGGTACCAGCAGCACTTGCGACTGATAGCCCCTGGAAATCACAGACACTTCCATATCAAATTACAGCTGTTGCAGGTGTTTAAAAATCTCTCTCATACTCACACTGCTTCAAAATTAGGGCAGTATCAGACCTGCCTCTAGACTTCGAAATTTAATACATGACGAAGGAAGCATGTATATCACTCTGTTTGAAAATATTTTGATAAACGTATTTCAATAACATCAGTTTCTTTATAATGCCATGTGCTCTATTTATGCATTTATGCACTTTATACCAAGAAGCGATACGTAGATTTAACGAGACCACTTATGGGGCCCACAGCACAAAAAAGTCAAGAACCCCTGAATTAAAATGCCCAAGGGACAAATAGATAAATCCACAATTATAGTTAAAGATTTTATCATAGTTCTCTCTGTACTGATAAAACAAGCAGACCAAAAAAATAATCAAGAAGTATACAGATGGCTTGCAGGATATGACTAACAAATTTGACCTAACATATGTAAAACTTGACAGCCAACATCTGCAGAATAAATCCTTTTAAAGCACACACAGGAAGTATGCCCAAACTGACCATTCACCGTAACAAAAAAACCTCAACAAATACCAAAGAGCGAAATCATACAGAGCATGTTCTCTGACCACAAATTAAGATAGAAATTACTAAGAAAAAGAGAACTACCCTCCCTCACATATTTAGGAGTTAAGCACTACATTTTAAACAACATTCTTCTAATGGAAATGATAAAATATTATGAGCTGAATAATAATAAAAATGTGAGATCCAGCTAAACTCATTCTTAAAGAGAAATGCATAGCCTTACGTACATATATTAGAAAAGAAAAACAAGCTGAAAGAAGCGATGATCAAGCACCCATATCAAGAAATTTTGAAAGAGAATAGCAAATTAAATTTAAAACAACTGGAAGGAAAGAAATAATAAAGCTAATAAATTAATAAAATAGAAAGCAAACATAACAAAGAGGATCAACAAAGCTAAAAGCTGATTCTTTGAAGAAACTTTAAGCAAAAATGGATAAATCCTTAGTAGAAACTGATCAAGAAAAAAATGAGGATAAAGGGCAAATCACTACAGAACCAACAGATAATGAAGAAACAGTAAGACGTCATGTGTTACTTTATGAAAATAAATTTGAGAATTTAGATGAAATGAGAAAATGTCTAGAAAAAAAATCAAAATTTACACACAAAGAAAATTTTGAGTCCTCCATCTATTAAAGAGATTAAATCCATAATTAACAACTCTTCCACAAAGAAACCTCTAAACCAAGATGTCTTCACCAATGAATTCTACTGAACGTTCAAGGAAGAAATAACATCAATCTTAAACAAATTTGTTCAAGGGAGCTATTGAAACGAAGAAATACTTCTTAACTCATTTTATGAGTACATATTGAATAACTTTATTGATAAGAATATGATGAGAAATGAAAATTAGTATGAGAAAGGTATATTTCTCTCACAAACACAGATGTAAAAATCATAAAATGTAAGCCAACGTAAATCTAGATATGTAATATAAAAATAAAAACTAACGAATCTAGTTATATAAAAAGGATACTATATTATCATGACTAAATTGGGATTTTTCCAGGAACTCAAGACTCGCTTAACATTTGAAAATTAATCATCGAAAGCAGGAACTTGGAGCAAAATGGCGGTATAGGAATTTCTAGTGCTCATCCCCCCTAACAAAGTCAATTTTAACAATTATCTGCACACAAAAATATCTTAACAAGAGCCGAGGATTCCAGGTGATAGATTACAGCACCTGGGTGAAGCACAGAAACAAGAAAAGATGCACTGAGGAGGGAAGGAAAATAGATTCACACTAGCCCCGTTTCCTCTCACCCCGAGCCCAGGCAGGCCAGTGCAGTGTTAGAAATCCTCCCCACAAGAGGAAAGTGAAGTGAGTGCCTGACTTTGCTGTGGACCCCAGAACCGGCTTGCTCCATCACCAGGCTGACTCCCGCAGCCCGAGGTCATACCCTGTGGGCTCCAGTGAACCCAGGCCTCCTGCTCACTTTGGCGCCTCCCAGATCCAGCAGCCCCAGGAGGCTCCTGCGCTCTTGGTGGGCTCCCATGAAATCAAGCTCCCAGCTGGGACCAGAACCAGACGGCATACTCCAAACTGGCTCCCACAGACCCAAGCTCCCAACCAGCCCCAGCAGCAGGCTAGCCTCCACAGACCCAGGCTCTCGGCTGGCGCCAGTACCAGACCACTCACAGCAGACCCATGCTCCAAGATGGCCTCTGAAGCCCCAGGTTGTGGGCTCATTCCTGTGGCCCCAGGCTCCAGGCTCACCCTACCACCAGCCTGCCGCTTGTGGCCTCAGCCTCCAGGCTGCTCCCTGGAAATCAGGCTCCTGGCCTATCCCAGTAGCCTACCAGCTGCCATGAATTTAGATGCTGGGCCCACCCCAGGGGTCCCCAGCCCCTGGTTGGACCCTGTGGACCCAGGATCCAGGTCTGCCCATGCACTGTTGGTGGGAATGTAAGTTGGTACAGCCACTAAGGAGGTTTCTCAAAAAATTAAAAATAGAACTATTATATGATCCAGCAATCCCACTTCTGGGTATACATCTGATGGAAATGAAGTCACTATCTCAAGATAGCTGCACCCTCATGTTCATTGCAGCATTATTCACAATAGCCAAGACATGGAAACAACCGAGATGTTTGTCAACAGATGAATGGATAAAGAAACTGTGGTGTGTGTATATACATATATATACATACACATATACATATATATATGGAGTATTAGTCATTCATAAAAAGGAAGAAAATCCTGCCTTTTGTGACAACATGGATGGACCCTGAGGGCATTATGCTAAGTGAAATGTCAGAAAGAGAAAGACAAATACCGTATGTTCTCACTTATACTTAGAATCTAAAAAATCAGAACTTATAGAAATAGAGAGTAGTGTGGTGGTTGGGGATGGGAATGGTGGAGATGTTGGGTGGGGGTGGGAATGGCAGAGTTGTTAGTCAAAGGGTACAAACTTCCAGCTCTGAGATGAGTAAGTTCTGGGGATCTAATGTAGAGTGTGGTGACTACAATTAACAATACTGTATTATATTCTTGAAAGCTGTCAAGAGAGTAGATTTAAATGTCATCACACACACAAAGATAATTACATGAAAGGATGGAGGTGTTAACGAATCTTATTGTGGTAATCATTTCACTATATATATGTGCATCAAATCATCATGTTGTACACCTTAAATGTACATATGTTATATGTCAATAGTATGTCAATAAAGCTGGGAAAAAAAGAAAATCATTATAGTTCATTACACTAAAAAAATAAAGTAGGAAAATCGTTTTATTATCTCAAAAGACACAGAAAAAGTATTTGATAAGATTCAAAAACCATTCATATGTAAAAAAACAACTACTCTGAATGGGGCTGGCTCCATGGCTGAGTGGTTTAAATTCCGTGTGCTCTGCTTTGGCTGCCCGGGTTCGCAGGTTTAGATGCCAGGCGTGGACCTGCTTAGCTCATCAGCCATGCTGTGGAGGCATCCCACATACAGAATAGAGGAAGATTGGCACGGATGTTAGCTCAGGGCTAATCTTCCTCAAGCAAAAAAAAAAAAAAAAAAGAGGAAGATTGGCAATGGATGTTAGCTCTGGGTGATTCTTACGCACACGCACACACACACACACACACAAAGTTTTTTAAAAAACAAACAACTCTGAGCAAAGTAGAAATAGAGAGGAGTTTTCTTAATCTGGTAAAAAACACAACTCTAAAAAACCCTTTCAGCAAACATATTACCTAATTGTGTAATGTTGAATGCTTTCCCTTTGAGATCAAAATGAGACAAGGATAATTGCTTTCACCATATCTATGGTATTGTCCTAGAAGCCTTAGCTAGTATAATCAGGCAACAAAAAGAAATTAAAAGGTGTAAGGATTAGGAAGAAACAAAAACACCTTGCAGAAAACAGTTTGGCGTTTTCTTGCAAAGCTGAACTTGTGCCTTCTCTGTGATCCAGCACCTTCACCTCCAGGTACTTGGCCTGTACAAGACGTGTTCAAGAATGCTCGTAGCAGCATTATATCCCTCCAAACTGGAGGGACAACCCAGATACCCAGCAAGAGGAGAATGGATACATAAAGGGTAGCACGTTCACATGGTGGATTACTATACATCAGTGAGAATGAATGAACTACAGCTACAAACATCGGCATGGATGAACGCCAAAAATAAAACACTGAGCAAAATAAAGAAGTCACAGAAGAGTATCTGTGGAATGATGACATTTACATACAACTCAAAAAGTTGGCAAAAACTAAATAGCGTATTACTTGAGGATGCGCACAGATGTGATAAAACCAGCAGAAGAATTATTATTACAAAAGTCAAGATAGAGGTTACCTCTAGGGAAGATGGAGAGGGTGTTCCCAGAGGGCTTCCAAAGCACTAGGTGGTTGTTAGGATATTTTTATCCTTCAGGCTATATATATTTTTTATACGTGTTTTATGTGTGATATATTTCACTGTGAAAGCTCTTACAGACGCAATTCTTTTTAGGTCTAATTACCAGTTTACAGAAAATACAAAGGGTAGAGGAATATACTAAATGATACCATGAGTAAATAATCAGCAAAGTCTAGACTTTGGGGAAATCTAGAGGACAAATTATCTTGTTTCTTCAATACAAAATTTCAAGGGAAAAAAAAGAGATGAAGAAGAAACCAATAAATTACAAAAGACTTAAGAAACGTATTAACCAATTGCCATGTTTGGCATCTACCTTGTTTGGACGCTCATTCAAGCAAATTACAAATATGGCAAGTGCAGACATGTGAACACTAGTGGATATCTGATGATAATAAGGATTTATTCCTTTTTATTTTGGTGAGGAAGGTTGGCCCTGAGCTAACATCTATTTCCAATCTTCCTCTTTTTGCTTGAGGAAGATTGTCACTGAGCTAATATCCTTGCCAGTCTTCCTCTCTTTTGTATGTGGGACGCTGCCACAGCATGGCTTGATGAGCAGTGTGAGGTCCACGCTGGGGATCTGAACCCACAAACCCCGGGCCGCCTAAGTGGAGTGCTCGAACTTTAACCACTACGCTGCTGGGCTGGCCCCAGGATTTACTCTTGATTTTATTGGGATGTGGTGATGGTATCGTGGTTATGTTTAAAAAGGGAGTCCTTGTCTTTTAGAGGTGGTTAAAGAAATATTTACAGATGAAATTACATCATGTCTAAGATTTGACTCAAAATAATCCTGGGTGGGGGGATGGTATAGAGAAAATAAGATTGGCCATGAGCTGAAAATTATTGAAAATAATGATGGTATACTGGGTTTCACCAAATTTTTATATATGCTTGAAATTATGCATCATAAAAATTAAAATAAAATAAAAACAGAGGCAAAAAAAGAGGAATTTTTGCTAAATCAAGATATGTTTTGAAAGGAAAAAAAAAAATAAAGAAGTGTGACATTTTTGAGTTCATTACCTTCTCATCTTTTTTTTTTTTTAAAGATTTTATTTTTTCCTTTTTCTCCCCCAAAGCCCCCCGGTACATAGTTGTGTATTCTTCGTTGTGGGTTCTTCTAGTTGTGGCATGTGGGACGCTGCCTCAGCGTGGTCTGATGAGCAGTGCCATGTCCGCGCCCAGGATTCGAACTAACGAAACACTGGGCCGCCTGCAGCAGAGCGCGCGAACTTAACCACTCGGCCACGGGGCCAGCCCCCATTACCTTCTCATCTTGCCCAGAATAGCACCATTTTTTTTTTCAGAAGACAATCTAGATCATTGCTTCACGGTGTTTAATGTGCATAGAAATCACTTGAGGATCTTGTTAAAATACAGAATTGGATTCAGAAGTTCTGAGACAGGGCCTCACGTGAGGCTGATGCTAGACTGCCTTCAAGAAAGGCCTTCAGTCAGCAATCCCAAAAGTGCTATGCACCCCAATGTTCATTGCAGCACTGTTTACAACAGCCAAGACGTGGAAGCAACCTAAGTGCCCAGCAACAGACGAATGGATAAAGAAGATGTGGTACACATACACAATGGAATACTACTCAGCTGCAAAACAGAACAAAATCATTCCATTTGCAATAACATGGATGGACCTTGAGGGAATTCTGTTAAGTGAAATAAGCCAGCGAGAGAAGGATAATCTGTGTATGACTCCACTCATATGAGGAATTTAAAAATATGGACTAAGAACAGTTTAGTGGATACCAGGGGAAAGGTGGGGTGGGGGGTGGGCACAAAGGGTGAAGTGGTGCACCTACAACACGACTGACAAACATTAATGTACAACTGAAATTTCACAAGATTGTAACCTATCAACTCAATAAAAAAAAAATAAAATTACAGCATCTCCAGGGAAAAAAAAAAAAAAAGGCCTTCAAGAAAGCCTTGGGATGAGGTCTTTCCCCTCATCATAACCTCTGGTCCACTGAGCCGACCACTCACTCATTCTCCATCACTCCTTCCTGGTTCCATCCCCATTCTGGTCCAGCTTGGATCCTGTGGCTCCCCTGGACAACCATTGCCTTGTAAACTCCTTCAACATCCTTGCCCTTTTCTCTTCTGTGGAATTTGTCCAGCAAAACTTCAACCCGACTGCACTGTATCATCTCAGGTTCTTGAACCCAAGCGCTTGAATGTTACTGGGGAAAATGACACAATTTCAAATACATGCTCTCTGTTCTCAGTAGGCACGCTGCTTTGCCCAGCAATTCTACTTTTTTCTTTAGGAGGCTTATTTCACCCTCTCCAAGATGATCATTTTATATGTACTCATCTTCTCTCTTCCTATGTCCTTTTCTCTCTGCTAATGACCTTGCCTTAGACTTCATTGGGAAAATAAACGTTGACAGATAGGAAATTCTTTATTCTCTCAACACCAAATCTACAAGCTTTCGTATATCACTTCTATCTTTTTTCTCATTATTCCCTCCTGTGAAAAATAAAAATCTGTCATTGTCTATTCGTTCACATACACTTTGCATCCCATCCCCTCTCTCCTTTTCAAGTGGACTACTTCAACAGTTTATATAATCTAGACGCTCCTGTTTTTTTTTTTTCTTTTTAAGGTAAACATAAAATCAAGACAGTTCTCCTGATTCATATCTAAATATTGCCTGATTTCTATGCTCTCTCTTTTTTTTTAAAGATTTTATTTTTTTCCTTTTTCTCCCCAAAGCCCCCCGGTACATAGTTGTATATTCTTGGTTGTGGATCCTTCTAGTTGTGGCATATGGGACGCTGCCTCAGCGTGGTTTGAAGAGCAGCGCCATGTCCGCGCCCAGGATTCGAACCAACAAAACACTGGGCCGCCTGCAGCGGAGCGCGCGAACTTAACCACTCGGCCAGGGGGCCAACCCCTCTATGCTCTCTTTTACAGATTATTTACCTTCATTCACTCCTTAACCCATGCCAATCCGGTTTCCATCCTCACCACTCCACCAGAATTGCTCTTTGTCAAAGTCTTCAGCTGCCTCCATGTTGCCAACTCAAAAAGACACTTTCCTGTCATAAATTGACTCAATGCCCCAGAAACATCTGACCCGGTTGATAGAATCCTTTATGTTTTTCCCAGCCTTTTCTACCAAAAAATATTCTGACCCTCTCCTAGTCTTCCCACCATAAGAAATGGTGTCATCAACCTGCAGGCCTGCTTTAACATGTCCCTTTCCTTCAACTTCCATCAAATCCGTCAGCAAGGCTTGTTCTTTCCACCTCTTAAATATGTTTCTAATCTGTCCACTCCCGTCCCATCTCCACTTCAATTATATTAAACTAAAGTGCCTCTTATTTCCCAAACCAACCACATACTTCCTTGCCTCAGGGCCTACGCACATGCTGTTGACTTGCTTAGAACACCTAAACACATTCTGAGTTCCATGTAGTCCAAATGTCCTTCTAGGGTGACAACCTCAAAAGTCTTGCCGGACTCCAAGTCATTCCCAGATAATCCTGTGAGAAGAGAAGGAGACATTCTACACCACTTTCTAGACACCCGCCTGAACCACGTGCAAAACAGATGCTCAGACTCCTGCTTGTTCGAAACAGAAAACAGAGTCTGATACATGACCAGGTCTAAGTTCATCTCCAATCATAGAAAAATCGACTCTACATTTCCTCTTGGCTCTCAGTTCCTCCCATAGCAGAGGAAGAAGTATGTGGTTTATTATTCTGAATTCACGTAGTCGACTAGAAACAAATAGACCTGGTATTTTGTAACTCCTCTGGTCAAGAGGTATAACTCTCCATCTCTTGAATCTGAGCTTGACCAGTGAACTTGTCTAGGTCAACGGAGCACTCGCAAATACAATGCAACAGATGCTTGAAAAGTGCCTTTGCACTGGGCCTTCCCTTCTCTTGCTGCTTGTGGAACCCAGTCATCATATGAAGATGACTGGGCTAGCTCATTAGACATGGAGACCTATGCCCAGTCAATTTCAATTGCCCCTGCCAATCCGCAGACCATCTAAAATCAACCACCCCAGCCAGCCTGCCAGCTGACTAGCTACATGAGTGAACCCATGCAAGAACAGATGTACTGTCCAGGTGATCCCAGCTGCAATTGCCAACTCGCACCATAATGAGCTATAAATGACTGTTAAGTCACTAAGTCTTGGGTGGTTGGTAATGCAGCAAAAACTAACTGGTACACCTCTTGAAGAAGTCTTTTCATATTGCAGATCCGTTTATACTTCTTCCCTACTTAAAATGTTTAAATGGTAGTTCATTTATCCTGGGATGAAACTCAGGTCACTTTAGCAAGGCCTACAGAGACCCACATAGTTGGGATGGCCTCATCTCCTGGATGGTCCCACCCACACACTGTGCTCAGCCCATCAGCACTCTTGCTGCCCTTCAAGTGGTCCCAGTTTTTTCCCACCTCAAGGCCTTCACACATGCTATTCCCTCTATCTGGAATGCTCTTCCTGGCTCTTAACCTGGTTGACTCCTGCTTCTCTCTCAGGTCGCAACTTAAATATTACATCAGCAGAGGGGACTCCTTTGACCACTTCTTCCCCTTCACCCCCCACTGCAGAGTGTCTCTGCTTATATATTCTCATGCTACTCTATTATTCTCCTTTCTGGCAAATATCCTAATTTGAAGTGATATATCGTTTTGTATGATGATATGTCTAATAGCTGCCTTCTCCACTGGATTGTATACTCCATGAGAACAAGATGTCTCTATTTTGTTCACAAATGTAGCCCCAAACCTTGCACACCACCTGTCACATAGTAATGTGGATACATATTTTTGAGGCAGTTTATCATAATGGTTAACTGTGCAGACTCTGGAGAAAAATTGCCTGGGCTCATGTCCTAGCTCTATAACTTACTAGCTGAGTGACCTAACTAACTGGTCTTGCCTCAGTTTCCCCATCTCTAAAATGGGAATAAAAATAGCACCTTCCTTTTGAGTTGGGTGAATTGTGCTTAATAATTGTTAATTATTTCTTGTTGAATGGATGTTAACATACCTGGATAACAGTGAACCAGAAGCTTCTGGCATAGCCAACATCTTCTTCCTATGTGGCTATAGACACTGCCATGATTGAATTTGCATTCATCTTCCCCATGGCTAGTTTCTCATCCAAGGTTCTACCTCATTCGGCAAAGGTGTGGCCTCATACTCTGAGCCAGCTTTATGGGATGCCTTGTGACACCTGAGCAAGCCCTCAAGCACTGAGGACTGGATTTTGTCTTCTGCTTTCAGACCCGATTTCTCCCACAGAGAGTCAGACATTTGGGGTCAGAGAGCATTGTCCTCCAACTCATGTAACTGCTCCTTCTATCACTCGATGATCCCTTAACTGAGCTGGCATCTTGAGCCAACAAACACCCAACCAGGAAAACAGTTCTGGTGGCCCCAAGAAATATAACAATCACCCTTAACACATGTACGCACACACGCATACGCAACCGGAACTGGGCCATCTACATTGTCTTAACAAGAAAGCATTTTAGAAGGGATAGTTAGTACATTTCCAATCACCAAGAGCTCAGAAGCTGGTCCTGCAGGTCTGGACAGAAAGAACATAGGATATAGGTATCCAAAAAAATAACTTTAAAGGCAAGGAGAGAGGAACTCCTAAGAAAAGCAGTGGGAGAGGTAGAAAGTGGAGTGAAAAAAAAGAGAAAATAAGCAGGGTTGGAGAGGGAGAGTGAGGGTAGGAGACAGTGAGTGGAGAAAGAGAGACTCAGAGGAGCGAGGCTGAGAGAGGAGAGAGAAGATGGGAAGGAGGCAGGCTGGGAAGACAGAGGGAGGAGAGCGATGCAGAAGCTCCTGCAACCGGCACAGCGTAACCAGCGCAGCACTGCTCCCCGGGAAGGCTGCGTATGTTTGGCCGCCAGAGAGCTGCAGCTCCCCAGAGCTGGCGGGCACTTTCCTTCCAACGTGCCCAACGAGGGTGCCCTGCGCATGCTAATGAGGCAGTCTAGGACAGCTTCACGAATAATTGCTCCAAGTGTTCAGTAACTTACCAGGCTGGGAGTCAGTGGGCTGCAGAATGATGGGGCACAGCTCCTGGGGGACCCCCAGCAGAGGGGCCTGGTCTCCAGGTAGCCGTTGCTCACAGGTTAGTGGCTGCAAGACGATGGGTTTTCCATTCAGTCAGGCGCCAACCCAAAGGTAGGGAGAGCCAGACCAAAAGGCAAAGGAGAGGAGGGGAACCTGCTTGTGTTTTTGTATTTAAATTGTTTTTGAGCCCACGTAGCCCAGGGAGTCACATGCTGCCTCCAACATCACCGGAGTCATCACATGATACAGGTCCCCCATCATGTGATGAGACAAATCTGCCTAACTTCAGCCCCCACCCCCACCTCCAGCTCACAGACTGACAAAGTGCTTCTGGAGGAGCCCCCTCCCCCTAAAAATCAGTGATAGAGGGAGAGATGCAGATGGAGAACCCTCAGAGCCATGCAACACTCAGATCTTGATGAATAGTTAATACGCTCTCTCTCTCTCCTCCTAAGCTACTGCGACTTGGAGCAGTGCCAGCCTCATTTGAATTCCAGCCTTTGTGAATAACTCAAGTGTCGCCACCGTTGCTCCAGCAATTGCAGGGCGTTTGAGCTCACACCATCCTGCCTCGTTCTGGAAAGGCCAGCTCGGCTGCCTCACCTCCCCACAGCTTCCATGCCTCCTCACAGAGCAGTGGGAGTGGGGCGGAGGTGGGGAGACCGTGAAACTGCAGGAGAAGAGGAGAACTGCTCTCGCTGAATGTTCTAGTCCTTTTTTTTTTCCCCCAGCTGCAGTAGGAGTCAGGTGGAGCCCCGTCTGCTCCCTGATTAGGCTGCCTCCTCTTAGTGATCATAGCTCTGCTCTGTCTGTAGATCTCTCTCTCCTTCTCTCTCCATCTGTGTGTCTGTGTGTGTGTGTGTGTGTGCACGCGTGCATTTTTACGTTTCGTCTCCTTAATCAGGATACAGTTAAACAGATTTGGTTTAAAAATTTGTTGGGCTTGTTTCCTCCCATTGCAGTAAGCTCCTTTTCTTGTTTATTCATTCACTCAAACATCTTTTATTAAACAAACAGTTTTGTAGAGCTCCTACTATGTTGTAGGTCATGTGCCAGGAACTGAGAGAGGAGGGAAGAGATGTTGAGGAAATGCATAAAGCAAGATCTCTGTCCTTGAGGTACATGCTGTCTGTTAGAAGCAACAGAAATGAAAACAGATGCAGCAGACGCAAATTTCAGAGTCGCACAGACTCAGCCATGCGAAATGTAAATCCTCTATTTGTCTACAACCAAACTTCACCCCTACCTCCAGTCCCGCTCCCCATTCTGCCCAATACAGGAAATTTAATCTAGTCACTTGCAAATGAACTCATCTGGGTGATTTTCTCTGCTTCAGATTTAAAGTAAGTCAATATAAAGATTTTTCTCTTGTCGCTTTCCACCCCAGGGTTGATATTAAGCTCCAGTGCTCACTCAGATAAACAAGTAAACAAACTGTGGGAACCACTTTCCTTAGAAGGAGATAGTATGATTCACTGTCACTTTGCAATTTGGGGCTTGTTTGTGCGAAGGTGGATGATGTTTTAAGACCAGATAGACCGCAACATAAAATGCTTCTTAGAGGAAAGAGTCTGTTCCAAATCAGAAGTTTCGTTCTGCGCCATTCTAAACAGTAGGGGCAGAGACGGTGTCTGTGGTGGACACAGTTGTCTGCCTACCCCTGACTGAGTTTATATGACATGATAGATTAAGTTTCCTATGTAGGGGAGAATGGGGGCTTAGGGTAGAAATTAGGTTTGGTTGTAGACAAATAGAGGATTTACATTTTTTTCCACACCTGAGTTTGTGTGACTATGCAATTTGCCTTTGCTGTGTCTGTTTGTGTTTCTGTTGCCTCCCCCAGACAACATGCAGACAACAAGGGCAGAGATCTTGCCTTACACATTTCTACAACTCATATTCCTCATCAGCAAAAGCCCGTGATTATTCCAACAGCAATGTTTCCAGCCCAGGGATGCAACCATACTCCTTCACCAGTGATTGCTGCAGAAGCGGGGATGTGACAGTTCTGGCCAGAGGGCTGAAAGGGTCAACCGTTTGGAGCTTCTGGAGAGATTTTGCTACTTGATAAGAGAGAGGCTCAGAAGGAAAATAAGTCCTTTTTTTTGGTCACCTGTTGCTATTTGGATGTGGTCATGGGAGGAAGCCATCATGTGACAATAAGGTAAAACATATCAATGACATATGTTCACATCAAAACTTGTAAATGTGTATACATGCCAGCATTATTCACAATAGCCAAAAAGTTAAAACAATCCAAACTCCCATCAGCTGATGAATGGATAAGCAGAATGTGGTTTATACATACACTGGAAGATTACTTGGCCACAAAAAGAAATTAAATACTGATACATGCTAAACATGGATGAACCTTGAAATCATTGTGTTAAGTGAAAGAAGTCAGTCACTAAAAAAACATATATCATATGACTCCTTTTATATGAAATATCCAGAATAGGCAAAGCTGTTGAGACAGAAAGTAGACTAGGGTGGGAGGAGATGAGGATCTTGGGGACGAGGTAAGAGCTAAAGGGTCTGGGTTTCTTTTTGGGGTGATGAAAATGTTGTAAAATTGATTGTGGTGATAATTGCACAATTCTGTGAATGTTTTAAAAACCATTGACTCATATAGTTTAAATGTGTGAATTGTATGGTATGTGAATTATATCTCAATAAAGCTGTTACAAAAAATAAAAAAGCAGTAAGAGGGGGGAAAAGACATTTTACATATGGAAGAACAAAGATAAGGATGACAACAGATTTTTTGTTGGAAAGAATGCATGTGAGAAAATAGTGTAACACCTTTAGAGAACTAAAAGAGAAAAAAGCCAACCTAGAATTCTATACCTTGCAAAAAATCTTTCAAACATGCACGCAAAATAAAAGCATTTTTAGTCATACAAAAACTAAAAGAGTTCATCACCAGCAGACCCACACTATAAGAAATGTTCAAGGAAGCCCTTCAGGTAGAGGAAAGTGATGCTAGATGGAAACCTGGATCTACATTAAGAAATGGGAAGCACAGGAATGGAAACTATGTGGGTAAATGTAAAGTTTTGTTTCTTTTTTTTTTTTTTAAAGATTAGCACCTGAGCTAACAACTGTTGCCAATCTTCATTTTTTTTTCTTTCTGCTTTTTCTCCCCAAATCCCCCCAGTACATAGCTGTATATTTTAGTTGTGAGTCCTTCTAGTTGTGGCATGTGGGACACTGCCTCAGCGTGGCCTGATGAGCGGTGCCATGTCTGCGCCCAGGATGCGAACCAGTGAAACTCTGGGCTGCCACAGAGGAACACGCAAACTTAACCATTTGGCCATGGGGCCAGCCCCAAAGTTTTGTTTCTTATTATTTGTCTATTAAAAATAACATTTAAAGCCAAAAATAATAGCAATGTATTGTGGGTATACAAAATAAGTAGAAGTAAAATATATGACAAAAATGGCACAAAGACCAGGAGGGTGGAAATAAAAGTATAATGTTGTCAGATTCTTATACTAACTACACGTCAAGTGGAAAATCACTTGAAAATAGGCTGTGATAAGTTAAAGATGCATATGATAAACCCTAAAGCAACCACTAAAATAACATAATTAAGAGTCACAGCTAGTAAGTCAACAAGGAAGATGAAATGGAATAATAAAAATATTCATTTCATCTGAAAGCAGAAAAAAAGGAAAAGAGGGAACAAAGAACAGATGATTTAAGCTCATTCATATCAATAACCACATTAAATGTAAATGGTCTAAACACCACATTCAAAAACACAGATTGTAAGATTGAATCAAAAAGCAAGAATCAACTATGTGTTAAGGAAAATCTACTTTATTGAATCAAAAAGCAAGAACCAACTATGTGGTGAGAAAAATCTGTTTTAAATATAAAATACAAATAGGTTAAAAATAAATGGATAGAAAAAGATATACCATTCAAACATTAATCAAAAGAAAGCTGGAGTGGCTCCATTAATATCAGACAGAGAGAGATGTCTACTACAAGGGATAAAGAGGGTAATTTCATAATGACAAAGGAGTCAATTATCAAAAGGATATACCAATCTTAAACATTTGTTCACCAAATAAGAAACCTTCAAAATACATGAAGCACAACGGATTGAACCTTATGGAGAAGCAGACAAACCCACAATTATAGGCAGATATTGCAATATTTCCTATATTTCAATAATTAATAGAATAACTATGCAGAAAATAAGGGTATAGAGGACTCAAACATTTTAACAAACCTGACCTAATTGACATTTATAGAACATTCCACAAAACAGCAGAATACACATTCTTTTCAAGGGCACAGAAGATTTATCAGGATAAATCATAGTCTCAGTCATAAAACAAATCTCAATAAACTTAAATGGATTAAAATCATACAAAGTATCTTCTCTGGTCAAAATGGAACTAAATTAGAAATCAATAACAGAAATAGATCTGAAAAATCTCCAAATATATTTGGAAACAAAATAACACACTTCTAAGTAACTCGGGTGAAAGCAGAAATCAAAAAGGAAATTAGAAAGAAATCCAAACTGAATGAAAAGGAAAACACAATATATAAAAATTTGTTTAATGCAGTATTTAAATGTAAATTTGTACCACTAAATGCCTGTAATAGAAAAGAAAGATCTCAACTCAATAACTTCAGCTATTACCTTAAGAAACCAGAAAAAGAAGAGCAAAGGAAACACGAAGTAAAGAGAATAAAGAAAATAATAAAGATTAGAACAGAAATCAATGAAATAGAAAACTGAAAAACAGTACAGAAAAATCAGTGAAACCAAAAGCTGAAATTTTAGATCAATAAATTTCTAGCTATATTGATCAGGAAAAATAAAAGAGAAGACACAAATTACAATATCAAGAGGTAGAGAGGTGACATTACTCTAGATTCTATGGATATTAAAAAGGATAATAAGAGAATATTATGAGTAACTTTATGCTGATAAAGTTTACAACGTAGGTAAAATAAACATATTCCAAGAAAGACAAAAACTCCCAAAGCTCCTCCAGAATACTGCAGAATATGAGATCAATATGTAAAAAGCTATCGTAGTTCTATACACTGGCAATGAACAATCAAAAATCAAATTAAAAAAGCAATTCAATTTACAATAGCATCAAAAATAATAAAATACTTAGGAATAAATTTAAGCAAGGATGCACAAAACTTGTACACTGAAAACTACAAAATACTGCTGAAAGAAATTAAAGAAGTGTAAATAAATGGAAAGATATTCTGTGTTTATGGACTGGAAGATTTGATATTATTAAGATGGCAACACTACCAAAAGAGATCTACAGATTCGGTGTAACCCCTTCCAAAATCCCAGCTGCCTTTTTTGCAGAAATGGACAAGCTAATGCTAAAGTTCATATGGAAATACAAGGGACTCAGAAGAGCCAAAAAATATTTTAAAGCAACAGAGTTGAAGGAGTCACACTTCCTAATTTCAAAACTTACTATAATGGTGCAGTGGGGTACTGGCTTAAGGATAAGCATATCTATCAATGGAATAGAATTAAGAATCCAGATATAAACCTTTACTTTTATGGTCAACTGATTTTGGAGAAGGTGTCAAGTTTCAATGGGGGAAAGAGTAGTCTTTCAACAAGTGGTGCTAGGAACAGGTGGACATCCACAAGCAAAAGAAAGAAGCTGGACTCCTACCTCTTGCCATTTGCGAAAATTAACTCAAAATGTATCATAGACCTAAATGTAAGAGCTAAAATAATAAAATACTTGGAAGGCAATGGGGGAATAGATCTTCATGACCTTGTATTAGACAATGTTTTCTTAGATGTGATACCAAAACTCAACTACCAAAAGAAAAAAGATAAATTGGACATCATCAAAATTACAAATTTTTGTGATTCAAAGGACTCCATAGAGAAAGTAAAAAGACACCGCACTGAATGGGAGAAAATATTTGCAAATCGTATATCTCATTAGGGACTTGTATACAGACTATAAAAAGAACTCTTACAACTCACCAGTAAAAAGACAAATAGTCCAAGTGAAAACAAGCAGAGGATTTGAATAGACATTTTTCCAAAAAAATATTTGCAAGTGGCCAATAAGCATGTAAAAAGATGCTTATTATCATCGGTCATTAGGAAAATGCAAACCCAAACCACAATGAAATACCACTTCGCATCCATCAGGATGGCTGTAAACAAAAAGATGGATAATAACAAGTGTTGAGGAGAATGTAGAGAAATTGGAACTCCTATACACTTTTGGTGAGA
The DNA here is from genome assembly GCF_021613505.1 of Equus quagga. Classification (NCBI taxonomy): domain Eukaryota; kingdom Metazoa; phylum Chordata; class Mammalia; order Perissodactyla; family Equidae; genus Equus; species Equus quagga. Next base: position 18,899,480 of record NC_060273.1, on the reverse strand, counting down.
ATATAAAATGGTACAATTTGGAAAACAATTTGGCATAAGATCCAGCAATTCCAATTATAGGATTGAGAACTGAAAATACATATCCACAGAAAAACTTGCACACAAATGTTCATAGAAGCATTATGCATAACAGCCAAAAGGAGAAACAAGTCATATGCCCATTAACTGATGGATCAGCAAAATGTGGAAGAGCCATACAACGGATTGTTATTTAGTCACAGAAATAGCACTGATACATGATGTGACATGGATGAACCTTGAAAACATGGATGAACCTGAATGAAAGACGCCAGACACAAAAGGCCACATATTGTATGATTCCATTCACACGACATGTCCACAACAGGCAAATCCACAGAGAGGGAAGTAGATCACTGGTTGCCAGGAGCTGAGGTGAGGAAGCAATGGGTAGTGACTGCTAATGGATATGGGGTTTCTTTTGGGGAGATGAAAGTGTTACAAAATTAGATAGTGGTAATGATTGCACAATGCTGTGACCATACTTAAGACCACTGAACTGTATATTTTAAAAGAGTGAATTTTATTGTTTGTGAAATATATCTCAAGAAAGCTGGCATTAAAAACTGGGTCAGTGGGCCCAGCCCCGTGTCCTAGTGGTTAAGTTTGGCACGCTTGGCTTCAGCAGCCTGGGTTCAGTTCCTGGGTGTGGACCTACACCATTTGTCAGCAGCCATGCTGTGGTGACAGCTCACATACAAAATAGAGAAAGATTGGCACAGATGTTAGCTCAAGGTGAATCTTCCTCAGAATAAATAAATAAATAAATAAATAAATCATTGATCGAAGTGTAGAACCTAAAGCCATAAAAATTTTTCGAAGAAAACATAGGAGTAATCATTGTGAACTTGGGTGAGGCAAATATTTCTCAGAAACACCACCAAAAGCATGGTCTAAAAGATTGAATGTAAAAAACTCTGGTCTTCAAAAGACAATGTTAACGGAATGTAAAACAAGCCATAGACTAGAAGAAAATATTTGCATACCACATATTTGACAAAGGGCTTATACCCAGAATATATAACTAATTCTCAAAATACAATAGTTCAATTTAAAAATGAGTAAAAGAACAAATACTTCACTAGAGAAGATATGTGAATGGCAAAAAGCACATGAGAAAGTATTCTACAGGAAATACAAATTAAAACTACAGTGAGATACTACTTGTTATTAGAATGGCTAAAATTAAAAAGACTGACCATACTATGTGTTGACAAGGATGAGGAGCAACTTGAATTCTCATACACTGCTGATGGAAATGTAAAATGGTCAGACACTCTAGAAAATAGTTTGGCAATTTCTTTTTTTATTTTTTATAATCAAGTTCATAACAGTTTACATCATTGTGAAATTTCAGTTGTGCATTATTGCTTGTCCATCATCATATAAGTGCTCCTCTTCATGCCCTGTGTCCACTGCCCACCTTTCTTCCCCCGGTAACCCCTGAACTGTTTTCTTCGTCCATGTGTTTATATTGACATATGAATGAAATCATATGGTGTTTGTCTTTCTCAGTCTGGCTTATTTCGCTTAGCATAATACCCTCCAGGTCCATCCATGTTATTGCAAATGGGATGATTTTGTCTTTTTTATGGCTGAGTAGTATTCCATTGTATGTATATATGTGTGTATATATATGTATATGTATACACACACACACCACATCTTCTTTATCCAATCATCAGTCGATGGGCACTTGGATTGCTTCCATGTCTTGGCTATTGTGAACAGTGCTGCAGCGAATGTAGGAGTACATATATTACTTTGGATTTTTGATTTCAAGTTGTTTCGGTAGATACCCAGTAGTGGGATAGCTGGGTCACATAGTATTTCTATTTTTAGTTTCTTGAAGCATCTTCATACTGTTTTCCATAGTGGCTGCACCAGTTTGCATTCCCACCAGTAGTGTATAAGGGTTCCCTTTTCTCCACATCCTCTCCAACATTTGTTATTTTTACTCTTAGTGATTATAGCCATTTTAACAGGTGTTAGGTAGTATCTTAGTGTGGTCTTGATTTGCATTTCCCTGATGATTAGTGAGGTTGAACATCTTTCCATGTGTTTATTGGCCATCTGTATATCTTCTTTGGAAAAATGTCTGTTCATATCCTCTGCCCGTTTTTGATTGGGCTGTTTGTTTTTTTGTTGTTCAGTTGTGTGAGTTCTTTATATATTATGGAGATTGATCCCTTGTTGGATATATGATTTGCAAATATTTTCTCCCAATTGGTGGGTTGTCTTTTAGTTTTGCCCCTAGTTTCTTTTGCCTTGCAGAAGCTCTTTAGTCTGATCAAGTCCCACTTGTTTATTTTTTCTTTCGTTTCCCTTGTCTGAGAAGATAAGGTATTCAAAAAAGATCCTTTTATTTATTTATCTATATTTTTTCAGATTGGCACCCGAACTAATAACTGTTGCCAATCTTTTTCTTTTTCCTCCTTTTTCTCCCCAAATCCCCCCAGTACATAGTTGTACATTTTAGTTGTGGGTCCTTCTAGTTGAGGCATGTGGGACGCCACTTCAGCATGGCCTGACGAGTGGTGCCATGCTGTGGTGCCCAGGATCCGAACCAGCAAAACCCTGGGCTGCCAAAGTGGAGTGCACGAACTTAACCACTCGGCCACGGGTCTGGCCCCAAAAAGATCCTTTTAAGTTCGATGTCAAAGAGTATACTACCTATATTATCTTCTAGCAGTTTTATGGTTTAAGGACTTATCTTCAAGTCTTTGGTCCATTTTAAGTTCATTTTTGTACATGGCATGAGATAATGGTCAATTGTCATTCTTTTGCACGTGGTTGTCCAGATTTCCCAACCCAATTTATTGAAGAGACTATCTTTTCTTCCTTGTATGTTCTTGGCAACTTTGTCGAAGATTAGCTGTCCATAGATGTGCAGTTTTATTTCTGGGATTTCAATTCTGTTTCATAGATCTGTGTGCCTGTTTTTGTACCAGTACCATGCTGTTTCGATCACTATGGCTTTGTAGCATATTTTGAAGACAGGGATTGTGATGCCTCCAGCTTTGTTCTTTTTTCTCAGGATTGCTTTAGCAATTCGAGGTCTTTGGTTGCCCCATATGAATTTTAGCATTCTTTATTCTATTTCTGTGAAGAACATCATTGGGATTCTGACTGGGATTGCATTGACTCTGTAGATTGTTTTGGGTAGTATGGACATTTTAACTATGCTTATTCTTCTGATCCATATGCGTGGAATCTCTTTCCATTTTTTTATGTCGTCATCTACTTCTTTCAATAATGTCTTACAGTTTTCATTGTATAAGTCCTTCACCTCCTTGGTTAAATTTATTCCTAGATATTTTACTCTTTTTGTTGAGATTATAAATGGAATTGTATTCTTGAGTTCTCTTTCTGTGAATTCATTATTAGAGTATAGAAATGCAACTGATTTTTGTAAGTTGAATTTATACCCCACAACTTTACTGTAATTGTTAATTATTTCTAATAGTTTTCTGATGGATTCTTTAGGATTTTCTATATATAAGATCATGTCGTGTGCAAACAGTGAGAGTTTTTCACTTCTTCACTCCCTATTTGGATTCCTTTTATTCCTATCTCTTGCCTAACTGCTCTGGCCAAAACTTCCAGTACTATGTTGAATAAGAGTGGTGATAGAGGGCATCCTTGTCTCGTTCCTGTTCTGAGGGATAGTGCTCAGTTTTTGCCCATCGAGTATGATGTTGGTTGTGGGTTTGTTGTATATGGCATATATGTTGAGGTAATTTCCTTCTATCCCCATTTTGTTAAGAGTGTTTATCATAAATAGTTGTTGGATCTTGTCAAATGTTTTCTCTGCATCTATTGAGATGATCATGTGGTTTTTATTTCTCATTTTGTTAATGTTAGGGTGATTATTGATATATGAGGGCTTAATGCTGCCGTTTTATCACTCATTTTCCAGTTCTCCTGTATTCCCTTTGTTTCTTGTCCTGTGTGTTTTGGTCTACCAATTGAGTTATGTAGTTTTTTATGTTTTGTTTCTTTGTTTTCTCCTTATTTATTATTTGTGTCCCTGTTCTGCTTTTTTGTTTAGTGGTTACCATGAGGTTTGTATTCAAAATCTCACAGATAAGATAGTCCATTTTCTGATAGCCTCTTATTTCCTTAGACTAAGTTGATTCAGTACCTTTCCTCTTTCCTCTTAAGTTGTTTTTCTCATATCTTATTCCATCTTGTCTTGTGAGTTTGTGGTTAAAATGACAAGACTATTTTTGTTTTTGGTGTTTTCCTTCCCTTTATCTTTAAGGTTATACTTGAGTATTTGCTAACCTATTCTGATGTATAGCTACAATTTTCTGATTTTGTCTACCTATTTATCTCCTTACTCTGTGCTTTGTAACCCCTTTATCCCTTTTTCTTCAGGTATGAGGGCCTTCTTGAGGATTTTTTGTAGGGGGGTCTTGTGGCTATGAACCCCCTTAGCTTTTATTTATCTGGGAAAGTTTTTATTTCTCCATAAAATCTGAAGGATGTTTTCACTGGATAGAATATTCTTGGCTGAAAGTTTTTGTCCTCCAAAGATTTGAATACGTCATTCCAGTCTCTCCTAGCCTGTAAGGTTTCTGCAGAGAAATCCACTGAAAGCCTGCTAGGGTTCCTTTGTAGGTTGTTTTCTTTTGCCTTTCTGCCCTTAGTATTTTTTCTTTGTCAATCACTTTTGCCAGTTTCACTACTACATGCCTTGCAGTAGGTCTGAATGGCTTTGAACTTCTTATCAGCAACACCAGAAGCTGTATTATGAGAAATGCTTCCAAGCATGAGTGAAATAATTTGCAACCTAGAATTGCAGGCCCTGTTACAGCACATGCCAAGTGTGGGGTGAACCAAGAAGACTTGGGGTATTCCAAGCTCGCCAAACATCCACCTCTCATGCAGACTTTCTCAAACTTCCTAGATCCTGAGCCCTCCACCCAAAACGAGGAAAGAAACCTAGAAAGAGACACAGGACGGAAGACACAAAGATCCCCTGCAGGAGGGGGATGAGGAAAATTCCCAGGAATGGTAGGAGAAAGGGATTGTAGGGTCACGGCTGTGTGGCAGGCCTAGAGGACAACCCATTTTTACAGGAATAGGTAGAAAACAGGTTCTAGGAGGGCTGTCACAAGAAAAAACATAAAACCGGAGGAACATTTGGTTTATTTGAATATGCTTAGAGGACGTTTACATTTTTGATAATCTATAGGAAATGAAAGTTTTTAAAAATAAGCCAATTATTAATTCCAGGAAAACCAAAATTTTACAAGGGAATCTTAATACGCCAAATGACTCAATTCTGAACTATATATATAAATAGACATAATAATGAACACACCATTTTGATTTAGCCCATAAGTAAAACTTTTCTTTGGAGGATGGGAGAGGATATACGTGGAGTGGGGGGAGAGAGGGAGGGGTTAAAGTCAGTACTAGCTAATACTTGAAACTGAAAAATCAAGAAATAAGAGGAGTACGCTTTTTACAAATAACAAGACTTTTTGTTCTTTTTTTTTAAAGAATCAGCAGAGCCAGCCCTGATGGTCTAGTGGTTACAGTTCAGCGTGCTCCACTTCAGCGGCCTGGGTTCAGTTCCTGGGCACAGAACCACACCACTCCTCTGTCAGCAGCCATGCTGTGGTGGCAGCTCACACAGAAGAACTAGAAGGACTCACAACCAGAATATACAACTAGGTACTGGGGCTTTGGGGAGGGAAAAAGAAAGAGAGAGACAGAGACAGAGACAGAGACAGAGAGACAGAAAGAGAGAGAGAGAGGAAGATTGGCAACAGGTGTTAGCTCAGGGCGAATCTTTCCCAGCAAAAGAAAAAAGAACTAACAGAGTTGAAATTGACGGCCTCGGAAGAGCTGGAGTCAGTGAAGTATTTTGTTGTAAGTCTTCAAGAAATTTATGACTTTTAAAACTATGTATGACTTTGTTAGAAATACAATTAAAAATTTTACAAGCCTGCAGATTGAGAATGTGTATCATGATCTGGGCAAACTTAGTGAAGAAACTGAGCACCAGAGACAAATCCCGGCAGAAACGTTAAGGTGGTGGAGGATGGAGACTCAGCTTAGTTTTGGACTTGTAGGAAACTCTAAGTGCCTGAAAGCAAGAGAACTTTGTTTTATTGGCATTTTTATTACCAGTGACATTTAACTTTTTCAAATGTTAATTGGCCATTTGTATTTCTAATAGTTGAGTTTGTAATTTTTAAAAGTTGTACAGGGAAAAAGAGAGTTCCTATTTTAAAGAACTAACTGCGGCTTCTTCTGCCCTCTAATGGCGTAATTCATCACAGGGGAATTGCTTCTTGGTTCAGAAAAATATCTTAATGACTAATTTCAGTTTAAAAGATGAAGAGCCTACGGTGTAGGACAGAAGAGAAAGGATGACATTGTGCACAGTAAATGAGAGGGTGTAATGTGTTCTGGGAGAAATGTCATAAAACTTACGAAGATTGAAACTCTAGTGGGATCAGAAGAGAAGAATCAGCACCAGGAACACACTTCAGGAAACCAAAAAGGAGCAAACCAAGATAAACCAAATCTCACAAGCATCATCAGAAATACTGGGGAAGATCCTGATTTTCCAGTTGACTGGCCAATTGGAAAAATAAAGACCTAAACTATTAAAGAGAAGGTGATCCTAGAAGGCTGCAGGAAAACTGATCAACACTTGGATTATTCAATAAAATTTTGGATAAAAAATATTTAATCCATCTAGAATTTAAAGATGTGAAAAAAATTTACTCTAAATGGTTATCCAGTTCTCTCAAAGCTACTTACTGAAAAATCTATCCTTTTCACATTTGCCGAAACTGTTGTTATATACTTTTATATTGGGTCAGTTTCTGGAGTTTTATTCAATTCCACTGATTTGTCCACCTATTCTAGTACAAATACCATAATGACTTGAAAACTGTTAAGCTTTGAGCACTTTTTCCCCCTTACCTGTAACAGCCAAGGGCCTGAGGCCCATGTGGCCTGGTCTCCTTCCTGGCAATGAGAACAGGTATAGCAAATCTATTTTTTTTTTTTTTTAAAGATTGGCACCTGAGCTAACAACTGTTGCCAATCCGTTTTTTGTTTTCTGCTTTACCTCCTCAAACCCCGCCGTACATAGCTGTATGTCTTAGTTGCAGGTCCTTCTAGTTGTGGGATGTGGGACACCGCCTCAACGTGGCCTGACGAGCGGCACCATGTCTGCGCCCAGGATCCGAACCCTGGGCCGCTGCAGCGGAGCGCGCGAACTTAACCACTTGGCCATGGAGCCAGCCCCCAAATCTATTTTTGGATAGAATCTCCCCCTATCCCACCAACATTACAGCCTATGCTTCGCGTTTCCTTTGTACTGTTTCTATCATATTGAAAGTGATCTCAAAAGGAATATTCCTCATGTGCTCCATAATCTGCCCTTGTCCTTCCAGATTATGAGGCGTTCATCACGCCCAAGGTGATCTATTCACACTTCCAAAGAGGCCATCTGTTTTCTCAAGGAAGAGAATTCTGGGTGTCTGTCTTTACTTCTCCTCTTTAAAAAACTTTGAAAATGTGGTATTGTGGCAGAAATTTTTGGCTATGTCTGCCTCTTTCATCCTTTCCCTATTTTTCTAGCACTGATATATAGTTTACCCCTTGTTTATTTTTCATTAATTAGTTTTTCTAGGCCAAGGGAAAGAAGCAGTCTACCAGCTTTATTTAAATATTATTAAGCCCAGGTTAAAACACACTTATAAACAATGATCAAAATTTTAAGGTGCCAATGTCTCTACAAAAGAATATTTTATTTTGAATCCTAAATGTATGTCCACTACTGTATTAGTATCTTTTACCACTAAAGACTTTAAAAACGGAAAACTAAACTGAAAGACTCACATTGGCCAAGGCAACTTCACAGCAAATCACTAAATAGCCACATTTCAAAGTGGAAAAGCAACGTTCATGCTGGGGTTGGCTTTAATATGTGATCACTGTTGGCCCTCCATTGTTTTTAAGTGGGTAATGAAATTATCAACAACTATTTTTTAAAAGTCCTTTTAACATCTTAAAAATAATCTCAAAGACGTAAAAAAGAGAAGCCTTGAAAAATTGTTTATATTACTGAAAGAACTCACATGGAATCTTTGAATATTGCTGTTAACCCCATTTATTTCATATTAGTGTGCTGAATTGTTAACCACATATGGCAGCTCCACATCACCCTTTATCAAGGATTTAAGTGGCTTTATTCAATTCTCTTCTTTCATGATCCTTCTCAATTCTTAAAAATGTTTGTGAAAAATGTTAGTGTTAAAAAGACGTGTCTGGGGGCCGGCCCAGTAGCACAGTGGTTAAGTTCGCACATTCTGCTTTGGCGACCTGGGGTTTGCCAGTTCGGATGCCGGGTGCAGACCTATGCACTGCTCATTAAGCCATGCTGTGGCAGGCCTCCTACATATAAAGCAGAGGAAGATGGGCAAGGATGTTAGCCCAGGGCCAGTCTTCCTCAGCAAAAAAGAGGAGGATTGGTGGCATATGTTAGCTCAAGGGCTAACCTTCCTCAAAAAAAAAAAAAAAAAGGTGTTTGTGATATATAGGAAAAAAAAGCAGGGTACATTATATACATATATATGTATTAGTAAGGTTTTTTTTCATGCTAAAATAAGAGACCCGCTGAAGCTAGCTTAAGTAAATGGCAGTAGTGTAGAAGGACTCAGAGAAGATGATGTTCCAAATCAGAGGTTTTGTTCTATATAGTTTTGTACAATAAGAGCAGCTTTCATTAAAGGAGTTAAAGACAGTAAAAAGTAGACAAGATACAGATGGGGACATTTGCACCAACTGGGGTGAATAAACCATTAACTAGCTGCCACCTCCCTGAAATCCCTGGTGTCGACACTTTGGAGGGGATTTAGCTCCTGGCATTCGGCTTGCTGAGACTACAGAGGAGCTATTTTCAGGCTCCTCATTGCAAGGCTTGGGAATATCCTTGGCACACTGAAGTGGCTAGTTTTTGGAAGAATACTATCCCTCAAACGTATAGTACTCAAAGCTTATTTTCCTCCCTTGAAAAAGTTAACATACTGCTGGTTTCCACCAAGTTTGCAAAACATAACTTCAAAGCTAAAAAAAAAAAGTTGTTTCATCTTATCGATTCAAACATTATGTCCAAGGCACGGTTTGGCTTCTGGAATATAAATCAGACACATTCCTTCTGAGGAGCTCACACTCAGTCCAGAAGGGGAGACAAGTAAAAAGAGCCCATAGAAAACAATTTGGCACGTTACACAGCCTGGTCAGTGATGCTACTGCATCTTGGGTGTGTCTGGGGGTGGGCCGGCAGGCACTGTGTGAGAATAATTCCAAAAAAGCAAGCTAAATCTCGAACAATGAGCAGGACAATTGAGACAGGCAAAGGAGGTGGGAAACTCCAGCCAGATGAAACAGCCAAGTGCAAAAGATATGGAGACATAACATGGCCTTTTTGGAGACTAGCAAAAATAGGTGGGTCTTACATGTTGTCCAGCTCCTCCATAGGCGGAGTCCTCAATAGCTGGGTGAGTTGGACTAGTGAGGCACTAGCTTGAGTATCCAAGGTTGGACTGAACCTTCATAGGCAGTGGATTTCTTGCCCAAAGTAGCATTAGACATTATAAAACACTAGAATTTTTAAGGATTAGAAACGTACAAGCACCTAGCACAGGGCCTGGCAAACTTATTTTTTAAATTTTCTTTAAGGCCTTTAAATTTTGTTAGTGTTCTGCAGGGCTCAGCACCCTTATCTAGGTGCAGGGGTTAAGCTGTTTAGGTACAGCAAGACGGATAAGGGGGAGGAGGTTTTGGGAGTGTTAGCATATGGTTGACATGACGGGGTATAGGCAACTATAGAAAGAACAGCAGAAAGAAGAGTGACTAAGGGCTGAGTTAAAACCTCAGGCCTAAATAAGGCCAATAGGGGATGGAGCTGGAAGACCAGGTTGTGGACGAAATACTGGAGTTTAAATTTAAGAGGGTAACGGTCACAGATGATGATTAACTCCAGAAAATTGTCATCGGAGTGGACTGCTGTTAAACTGAAGGTCAGTTGAGCTTAAAATTAAAGAACAATTAGCCTAGGTAATGAAACCGACCTCACATGATGAAATTTATGATAAAAGGTGAGTTCTGGTTGCCCAAATCCTCAGTAAATGTGGAAGATATAATTGAGATTTTGGGTCTAGATTAGTAAGAATTAAGAGTGTACAGGGCTGGCCATGTGGCGGAGTGGTTAACACACTCCACTTCGGTGGCCCAGGGTTTCACTGGTTTGGATGCTGGGCATGGCCATGGCACCTCTCATCAAGCCATGATGAGGTGGCATCCCACCCACAAACAGAAGGACCCCCAACTAAAATATACAACTATGTACTGGGGGGATTTGAGGAGAAAAAGGAAAAAAAAAAAAAAAAGAAGCAGATTGGCAACAGTTGTTAGCCCAGGTGCCAATCTTTAAAGAAAAAAAAAAAAAAGAATTAAGAGTGCAGCCTAGCTGGAGCATCTGAAAGTAGAAGTGGCAGTTGCGTGTTGTGTGGGGGGCAGGACGGGGCCGGGAGTGGGTAGAACAGACATTCCATATTGTGACAGACGTAGAGAATAAACAAATGTGATTAAAAATCACAGCAAAAGCAGAGCCTTTTAAGGGAAAGTTGGTTTCTTTTTTTCTTCTTTCTTTAAGGATTGGCACCTGGGCTAACAACTGTTGCCAATCTTTTTTTTTTTTTCCTGCTTTATATCCCCAACCCCCCCCCGTACACAGTTGTATATCTTAGTTGCAGGTCCTTCTAGTTGTGGGACGCCGCCTCAACTGGCCTGACAAGCAGCGCCATGTGCGTGCCCAGGATCCGAACCCTGGGCCGCCGCAGCGGAGAGCGCGAACTTAACCACTCGGCCACGGAGCCAGCCCAAGAAAGTTGGTTTCATCTAAAGGCATTTCCCAAATTTAAGTCAGTCCTGAATAGCCTTCATGATGTCAACAGTATTCACGTCACTTATATATTTTTCTCTAAATTACTTAATATTTTTCTTTAAATGTTAAATGTTGCATTAAAAACACACATATTCAAGAAAGCGTCTTTGTATATCCTCTAAAATTGAGTACCAACAATGGTATACAGTACTATAAACACAGCACACTCTGGAAATACTGAATCAAGGCAGGGAGAGTTAACAGAAGCAAGCTGCTGCCAATATAAACCCTCTTCTCTTCTTCCACCAGTCCAATGCCCCCTGCCAAAATACTCCTGGATCACCAGCTCGGACTGGACTGGTCTCTTTTCCTCCTTCTAGCCACTGTCTCTTAATCCTTATTTATACCACCATGTTTCTCAAGTAACATTCTTACCCTAATTCCCCAAATCCTTACAATAGCTTTTCATTGCCGACAATATAGTTCCTTCAGCCTTTAAGGAAAACCCATTACAGTCTTACCCAGTGCTCCTGGACCTATTACTGCTTGCTTCTGTCATCTGAGCACAGACTGGGTAGGCCACAGATGCTCACTGGTGTGTGTTCTTCAGCTGCCACTTTATCAAAGAATTTGATATTCATTTGTCAGGGTTTCAAGAAAAACACATGGCCATAAACAAACCATAATTCCTCATCTATGAAATTCAAGTTCAAATTTCTAATTGCTGTATTCAAGACCCTTCTAGATTTATTCAAGCAGATCTCCAATTAATCCTGATTTCTCATTTCTGGCCACCTACTATCAGCCCACTGACAAAGTATATCGTCCATGTTTACTTTAGAATTTGGTATATTGGGTTCAGCTTATATTAAAGGCTCAAAGGATATTTTAAATAGGGAAATAGAAAGGGGAAGAAATATGACACTATTTTCTTCAAATAATGCAAATATTCAACATTTGAAAGTTTACTGAAAACTTTTATTGTAATCAAAAAGTGACATAACGGGGTTGTAATGAATTCAGCAAATCATTCTGCTGATATTTTAGAACTGATATCAGCTTTTGCCAGGCAATTAAAAAAATTCAAATGTGAAAATTTCACAGTACAGTAAACTCCACCCCAACTAATTAATGGTGGTTAAAAATAATAGGCCCTAGCAAAACCTCTCATGTTACATGGTCACAACTCACAATTCTGTACAAAAGTTCGTGTTATAAAGCTCTGATGTAAAAATCAAATAATCAAGCAGCAATATTTTAAGTGCAGCACAGGGTCTCCCATATCACTATTTACAAGGCTTCAATCTCTTTACATTATAACAAAATTTAATACAGATGACTTAGTAATTAAGTCAATTTTTTAAAATCTGTCCTTCTACACGGTGACAGATTTCACTTTTTGGTCATCTTTCTCCTTCTCTTTTTCTTTATCTTTGCTCTTCTTTGACTTCTTTTTCTTGTGTTTGTGTTTTTGGCTTTTTTCCAATTCTGCTTCAGTGCCTGCATGCTTCTTATGCTTCTTATGTTTTTTATGTTTCTTGTGTTTTTTCTTTTCCTTCTTCTTCTTCTTCTTCTTGCTGTCCTGACTTTCTGCAGAGCTGGCACTGCTACTGTGGCTTCGGGTTTGGCTTCCAGAAGGGCTATGACTTCTACTTGGGCTAACACTGGGACTACTTTGACTCTGGCTCCTGTTCACGCCTATTTGACTGACTGCTGCAGTATCCAGGCTCTCTTTTGGTTTTTCCATTACTTTATCTTTCAGTTCCTTAGAAATTTTTCCTGAAGTTTCTTCCTCTTTTACAGATACATTGCTTTCACTGTCACTTTCATTATAGTCTGGTTCAAAAGCAGCTTCATCAGTTTCTCTAGTCAAATCAGAAGAAAGTCGAGAGGAGTGACTTAACTGGGGTTTAGGCTTGACAGCATTCTTGTCAATTTGTCCAGCAACTTGCTCTTTTTCAATCTGTGGATCTGGTGGGTTAAGTATATAAAGTAATTTATTGCCACTTGACTCTTTATTGTTCCTTGCTTCTAATATATGTTTCTCACGATCCTTACAAGGATTTTTATCTACAGGTTTTGTCTCTTCACTTGAGCGTTTAGTATCATAAGTAGCTTTGTGATCATGCGGTGGTTTTTTGTCTCTTGAAGGACTAGAATTACTTTTTTTGGAATCTCCTGCTCCTTTTTTAGGCAAATCTCTCTCCTCCCTTGGCTTACTTTTCTGTCCAGATGTAGAATCTTTACTCCGAGGAGGAGAGTCTTTTCTTCTTGTTAATTCATTCCTTTCATCTCTACGTTTGGAACTTGAATACTCTCTGTTGTCATAGTCGGTTTTTTTGTCTCTATTGGGAGTGAAGTCTTTATTTGAGGAACCTCGAGTGGACTCATGCTTATCTGAAGTTCTGGTCTCTTTGGAAGATTGAGACAGACTTTTAAAATTTCCTTGTTCATTCAGACGGTCCAAATTAGTATCTTTCTCTGGCTGAGTGCTGTTCTTCCTCTTTTCAGGGTTTTCCTTTTCCAACACTGAATGATCTCGATCTTTGGTTTTCCCTTTTTCACTAGATGCAGAGTTTTTTGAACTTTTGACCTCATGCTGTATAATTTCATGACTCACTTCCTTGGTGAGTTTCTGAATTTTCTCTGACGGCTCACTTTCTTTTTCAGTATACTTGACAGTATTTGACGGTTTAGTGCTAACATTTTTTATAACACTGGTGGGTTTTCCTACACTTGCTATAGGTTGTGTGGATTTAACATCTTCTTCTTCAGATTCAAAGTCATCTTTATCCCATTTGGATTGAGGAACCTGAATCATAATGATAACATCTTCAGCAGGAGCTGTATTGTCATTATTATATTCTTCCATAGTTTTAATGACAGTTCGCTTTGTATCTGTTTTTTCCTCAGATTTCCGCACAGGACTGCCTCCAGTAGAGCTCGTACTAAAAAAGAATTAAAATATTTCTAATTAATGAAAAATTTACTAATATTAAACCAATAAATATAAAAAGGCTACCTTAAACATGATAAACGTCCCTTTAACTTTGAAAAGACAATTATTCTGCTCCAATAGAGATATAAATGATTTAAGTAAATGACTGCATAAAAACAAATGTGGTTCACTCCCAAAATCTACTTTCAACCTTATCTTTAACAATTCCTTTCATTAAAGATTAAGAGTAAACCAGCCTAACCCCCAACATCAGTACATTCTTAATTAAACATATTCCACTTTAATAAAAAGTGCAAGCATGGATAAAATTAAAGGAAATTCTTTCCCAAAACAAACATCCACATCCACCACCCCCCATAACCAGATACCTGGTATAATCCACAAGAGTTGAGCTGGATCCTTCAGTTCCAGTTACTTTTCGTCTGACCTTTCCTTTGACTTTTTCTTGTTTCACTTTGCTAGATGTTGACTCCAATTTTTCAGAGGGTTCTTTTGTATTAGATATATTTTCTGTACTTCCAATTTTTTTACCAGTTTCTCTGTTGAGCTTGATTTTTTTGGCTGGGGCAGTTGATGACGAAATTTTGTCTTTCTCAGGGGTCCTATCCATCTTTTCAATATCAGGTTCCATTTTGCGCTTTGGTGATGGTTTCACCATTTCAGTTACTTCTAGTTTAGAGATTTTCATTGAAGATGACTCAAAATCTTTATCTACACCTTTTTCTTCAGTTTTTCGTTTTCTTTTTTCTCCTTTGCTATCGAGTGGCTTACTTTTCTCATTAGGCTTCTTGGCCTTTTCTTCCTTACTAGTTGGCTTTTCTGATTTGATGTCTTTGGAATAGTCCTTCTTCACTTTTTCCTCTTTGACTGGTTTTGTCTCTTGGTGTTCTTTTGCTGACTTTGAGTGAGCTTTTCTGGGGGTACCAATGACCTTTTCGTCTTTTTGAGAGGAAGATGATGATTTAGCGTTGTCAGTCTTTGGAGTCTCCTCTTTGGCTTTTTTAAGCGGAGGTTCAGATCGAGGAGATTTTTCACGCTCTCCATCTAGTTTTTCTGGGGGACCTTTAGCAGGTTTTACAACATTTTCTTTTTTGGATACAGCAGATCCATCATTTTTCCGTTTGGTCTTGTCACCTTTTGCTTTTGGTTTATCTTTTTCTCTCTTGTCTTTTTCAGACACTGATTTAAAAGTGATGGATTCTGCATCCATCGGTTCATCTCTAACAGGTGTAGCATCATCTCTACTTGGGAGAACAAACAATGAGTCTGTTTTATTTTCTTCACCACTTGTAGGTTCTCTGGATTTCCTAGAAGTTTCTAATAACTCTGGGTTCAGAAAGCCTTCACTTTCTTCCCCTTTTCTTCTTTTTCTATGTTTCTTATGTTTATTTCCTTTACCATCTCCTGGAGCATTTTCACTCTCCTTCTCTTTTGACTTTGTGTTATCCTTCTGATTGTGACTGTCTCTTGTTGAAAGCTTTTCTGGATAGCTGCTGCCTATGTTTCGACTTCTATGACTTTGTCCACCAGAATAATCTTCTCTGCGGCCTCTTGTGAAGGGAGAATTCCTGATATTAAGTGGTAAAAATCTCTCTGGAGAAAAGTTCTCTCTATTTGCTGATGGTCTAGGCTGTGCTCCAGCAGCAAGACCTTTGTAATATTTTTCATACCACTCTCTGTATTTTCTCTCCCATTCTCGGTAACGCTCTTTTTCAAATGGGTCTCTAAAGTCAACACTCCTCCCATAATAAGCTTTCATGTCATAAGGTGGTGGAACTTCTCTGTATCTATTGAAATATTCACGTTCTGTTTCCCCTTGAGGTACAGTACGTTTACTGGGAGACTGCCCCCTAAATGCTTGAGGAGATCTTGACCGTGAATGATATCGTCTATATGGGGGTGACCTTGACCTAGATCGATGATATCCATGAGATCTAGACCGTGAACGGTAATTTCGACTCTTGCCTCTGCCTCTTCTGGGGTACGGAGGTGATCGTGAATAGGAGCGGGAGTGTGAGCGGCTAAATGATCGAGAGTAAGAACGTGAGCGTGTTGAACCAGATCTTGATTTAGAATAGGTATATGAACTTCTTGAATATGATGAACCACTATAGGGAGATTTAGACCTAAAAACAAAAACAAAACAATAGTTGATATTTGAGAAATATATATAAAAGAAAATACAAACTCTCAGATTCTATCTTGCTCTCCTCACGGTTACTTCCTTATATCAAGCTTCCTCTTAGATGATTAAAGAGGCACAGTGACCTCTATTGGGATGGAATAAAGTACACAGAGATCAGAGGAATCACTTCTCACAAAACAAAACTGAAATCTTAACAATCAGAGTGAAGTGCATTAATGTACCGTGAGTTATATGAGCTAATTAACTTAACATTAAACGAAATGCCAATTAAATTTAAATTTTACTTCCTATCTGATTATTTAAGTAGGAGTATTTTTTTTTCTTCTATATTGGCCATTATCTAGCTTTAAAAGGAACCACATTTCAAGTGTAAGCTTAAAAAATAAGTCTTTTAAACAAACTTCCAGGGAATTTTTATAATTTAGTTTTTCTATCAATAAAGTAATTTGTATTCTACTACTACTTCATAATTACACAGGTTAATGTTCCAGCAAGAAGCTGTAGCCTTGGGTAAAATGGTCCTCAGAAATGTTCTTTGGCTATTCTCCTACTTCTTTCCTGCCAGAAACATTTCCCAATTATTTCACATTATAAATAACTTGGAGGGACAAGGGCAATTTAATCCCCATAACTGCTAATTCTACAATAGAATTTACATTGAGATATTATTTCAATAAACAGATACTGGGAAATAAGCTACGTCTCCAGTTCTATAAACCTAGACCGAATCAGAAAATTCCGTAAGTGCAATGTTATTTATATCCATAGCTAATCCCTGGATATTCAAAGTCCCGTTTGTAATTCTGTTGTGAAGGCTTGCAAAACACTAACCTGGAAAATGAGCGCCTACGCTCCTTTTGAATCTTTTTGTATTCCATCAATTCCTTAGCAAAATCATTTGTAAACTCATCTAGCTTGGACTTTTTCTTTTCCCTAGTAAAATAAAGTTAAAGAGTGAAAGTTAACAAAAACCATTTAAGAAAACTAACAAGACAAATGTAATTAGATCATGAATGAAATGAATGAAATTGCCATTTAGTTTTCCACTTTAAAACTACAAATAACTAGGAATCCCTCAGGAAGCTGCTTGTATGGCTTTGGTTTAATTTTTAGGTGGTTTTTCTTTTACTAACTGGAAACAGTGAAAAACGTTTCCAAAGACACCTATTTAATGTTACATCAGAAAATGAAAGTGTACAGTAATTTCAAATTAAAACACTTACTCTTCTTTTAGTCGCCGTTGCTCTCTATAGAATTCTTCCCTGGACAAAGGTGGTGCTTGTGTTGTTGGGATGGTATTTGAATGAGCTGTCTGCACTCCTGATGATACCCAAGATGTTGATAAATTGGCCGGAGCTGGAGGAAACCCTGGAGGAGGGACACTATACCCAGCAGGTGGTGGCTGGCCAGGAGGAAACTGGGGAGAAAACTGTGGTGGAGGAACACCTGGAGGGAGAGGAAGTGTATGGGGAGGAGGCGGATACAAAGGAGGGGGTGGGACAGGTACAAAAACTGGAGTTGCTGGTAGTGATGGGCCTTGAGTTCTCTGTGATCTTTCGCTGTGGTGCCGTCCACGGTTTATACTTCTGGAGAAATAAATTCCAAGATATTATTCCTTCAAACTAAAATCATCTGAGACAAGTAAGCTTGGCTTTTCTATCCATAACTATTTTCAAACTTACAAACAGCAGAATAACATCAATTATTCAAATAAGTATAAGAACACATGAAATTTATATGTAAAAGTAACTCCAAAACAAAACTAATTTTTAAGGCCTCTTAGGGACTGGGATGATATGTTTACAGGGCCTTTCAAATATGGAGATGCCATATTTTAAAGTTTTCTTTTGTGAAGTTCAGACTTACTATCATTCCACAGTTATCTACTACTTCCGAATCTGGTGATTAAAGGAACTGACAGGTTAATGCCTCTGTGACTTACTTCTTCCCAAAATGCGTTCTGAGACCAAAAGTTTAGATGAAGAAAAACCACTGCCTGTAATCTCCTTTCTGAGGGAGAAAGTCAGTAAAGATCCTTCAAAGTAGAATAAATACTAGGTTTTTGTTTTTGTTTTTAAAGATTTTATTTTTCCTTCTTTTTCCCCAAAGCCCCCCAGTACATAGTTGTATTTTTAGTTGTGGGTCCTTCTAGTTGTGGCATGTGGGAAACCACCTCAGTGTGACCTGATGAGCGGTGTTATGTCCGCGCCCAGGATCTGAACCAGTGAAACTCAGGGCTGCTGAAGCAGAGCACGTGAACTTAACCACATGGCCACGGGGCCAGCCCCTATAAATACTAGTTTTAACATTTGTAATTAACGATTGAGAATCTCAATGGTTTCTCTCAAAGCGTTACATAAATATAACAAAACTGGCCAAAGTTTCTGAGTTGTGCCTAATCAAAGAAATAATGGCTTCTTTGAAAGAGTGGGCTTATTTCTTTTAAGCTAAAGGTTCTTTAAATTATAGGTAACTAATAAAAAACAGCAGTAGAGGGGTTTAGATTTTAAGCCTCTTTTCAGAAAGCCTGAATTAGTAAATATTATCTTCTACTAACACATGATCTAATAACAAAGTAGTAACTAACTTTCATAAGCTTAGCAATTCTCAGTGGAGCACTAGAAGATACCCTTAATATTCTCGATATAACAAAAGTTAATTTGCAGGCCGGCCCCTTCATTCTGATGGCAAGGATAACCTACATAGCAAGACCTATGGCTTACTTCTTAGATTAACATGGCTTGTGTCTGTCCAGAGCAAGAGACCCTAACAATCTCGTCTCTTCTTTTGAAAAAGAGAAGGTCAGAGAAAATTGGGAGAATTGAGTCTAGAAGAGAAATAAATGCAATTCTTTACACTTGGGAGCCGAGCTGGTTAACTTTCATTTTAAACCAACACCTTAAATATTGTCTGGGCCTTAATCACTTCCTTCTGCCTTCAAGAGTCAGTGTAAGCCAATATATCCTGCTGTGTACTGACAGGGAGAAAGTAGTCACTGGGAAGGAATATTAAAGATGCAGCCTTAAAAACCATTATTTAAAATACTAAACGTTATCTATCGTTTTCTAGGCCTCTTAAGGGCAACTACCAAGGACCTAAGTGAGATAAGCATAAACTAAATGATCGGCCCCACCACTGCTGTATTTTAATTTTTAATCTGCTGTGTTATATTTTTCAGTGTGTCATCAGATTACTGTTTTGCAAAATTTTTAGCAAGCCTACCTGTAGCAGCTCCTCTCTCCTCTTCTAATTTGCTGTGGTGGAGAAACAAGATATCCAAGCTTGTTGGAACTGTGTGGAAAGAAAGGTAAAACAGGCTTGAGTATAATACATGACCTTTTAGTGTGCAGACTTTAAGACACCTATTTTCACCATTCTGAAAACTTCTCCCAACTCCCTGATCCTAATTCTGAAACTTGTTCCAGATAGAGGAGATATGAGCAAGCATTACATTTACTTAAAAGGAGTTATTTTTTCTGATTAACTGTATTGTAACAATAACTAAACCTCAATATAGATTATTTTCTGTAATACGTTTTAATTAGCATTCTGTTAAGTTACTCTGTGAACTGACTGTTCTGGAAAAGGAAAAGAGCCCTTTCATCTGCAGGGCACTATGAAGGCCTTCTACATGTGAGGCAGGTAGCACCATTCCAATTTGACAGATGAGGAAATGGAGGCTGAGAAGGAAAACCACGTGCCTACTCTCAGGTAGCTAGCAAATAGAGGAGCTGGTGTTCAAACCCAGGTCTACCTGTTTCCAAATCCTGTGTTCTTTCTGACATATTCTGCTAGTCTTTCATTAACACACTTTTTCAATAAGAAATTTGGTTTATCTTTCAAACAAAAACATCAAAGTTTTAGAATAGAAGCCAGTTTATATAATTATATAAGCCTATTTATATGCATTATATAAACAGTAATGATTATATAAACAGAAAGATAATAAATCTACTGTTTTTAATGCCATGAAACATCCTATAGAGAAGATCAAACTTCTCTGTATTTTGGGGCAGAAAATCATACCCTATAGATTATAATATACAATAAAATTTCATTAATACACTCTTCAAAATGAGAAATTTTGTGTTTGGTAGACTTTAATCTCAATACATGTTTATTTACTCAAATCAAATTTTGAACATCCAAATTAAGGACAGGAAAAAGCTTAATATATTAGGAATAATAAGTAGTTCAGTATTTAAAATAAACTTTCAAGTAATTCTTATCTATTCATTAGCTGAGATCCTGTCAAGATCACCATTTGTTAAGACACAAATGTAAAAAGAATTTACAAAATTTTACATTTTACTATTTTAGAAAAGAATCACTCATTCTTTTAGAAAATGTTCATATAATCTTAAATTTGTGACTTTTACATAAAAACTATGTTAATATGGCATATAAAAGAGGGGTTTACAATAAAAAACATTCAGCAACACACTACCTAGTGTTTGCCTAGTGTTTGTAATTCCCATTATCTAGTTTGAAAGCAAACATCTTAAGATTACTTTGAACATATACTTACTGTTCCCAACCTGGTCGACCACCACCTGGACGAGCCGTATTTATTCTTACTGGACCTTAGAAACAAAAAACAAAAACAGTAAGAAAACATAAAATTCCACATTAAATAAAGTTAAAACTATTTTATAAAAGAAAAAAAGTGCAAACCAAAATGATTTTACTCACCAGTTGTAGGGATCAATTGTCCATGCAATAATGACTGCCCAAGCAAAGAAGGGGTTCCAAGTACAGGCACCTGGTAACCCTTGAGGAAAAAACAACAACAAAAAGAATAGTTTAAGAAAGTTAAAAGAAATTAAAACGCCAAAAACTCTACTATAAAAGAAATCTCCAAATTTACAAGTCAGCAAAACTTACCTTCTCTTCCATAAGAGCAGTAATTGCAATTGAAGAGGTTCCCTTTGAATGTTCTGATGCAAGGGCTGCAGCTGGCAATAATTTATTATCAGAATCCCTAGAAAACAATGTAATTGACAATGCATTAAAGTCATCAGAAATAGAGGATTAAGAGTAAAAATTACATCTTGTTACTAACTCTGCTTATCCATCACCCGCATTAAGGTGAATTAAATCAATGATGATGATGAAAACTTTTGAGGAAAGTGAGAGAGGATGGACTTTTAGAGAGTTCTTCATATTTCAGTGAAAAGTAAGAAGAAACCTATCTAAGAAGTACTATCTACCACAAATACGATAGAAATTGGTTCAGTTGTGAGAAGAGTAAAGTTCAAAAAAAGAAGAAAATCAAAGTATGGGACAAAAAAAACACAAGACTAAGAGTAAATTCTACTTCCAGCCCTACCACTAAATCAAAGGGGTAATCTTAGATAAGCTAATAAACTCTCCGAGCATTATTGCCGCCATTAATCAAACAAATTAATCAGTGAGATTACTTAAACATACACGTGAAGGTCCTAATCCTAAAGATTTTGCTTCAGTACATTTGGAACAGACCCCTGGCATCTATCTTTAAAAAGCTGGTTGATTTTTTTAGGAATTTATGAGCCACTGGATTTCACGGTAAAAGGTCTCTTTCATTTCTGAAGTAGTAGGATTTAAGTGAGTTTTCACTACTCTCCTACATAATTATGCTCCCAATTATTATTCCTGTCCTCTCTACCTCTACCCATGTTTTATCCCCTCTTCTCCATCTGTCCAAATTGTTCTTAATTCTGCTCAAATCTGCTCTTTTCCAATATCATCATTATGACCACAAGCAAACTCTTCCTCCTCTGAACTGCAGAGCTGTTATAGTATATAATTCATTAACAGGGGTTTGTCGGCAACTTGTATAGTTTTCGACCTTGGGATGCTTAACCATTTGGCAAATGAATCTCCTTCATTTGCCTGTTCCTCCAATAAGACTAAGTCATTTTTTTCAAGTCACCTAGCTTACTGAGCACAGCAGTCCACAAGGATGATACATATTGCAGGTCACTAAAATGACTGTTGAACAGACTATAATAAAAAACTACATCAATCACCTTGTTTCCTAACCAAGAGAAATATATACTTACCGGAAAGGTCCATCTGATTTTTCGGAGTGGACTGATATGGAGACTGTTGCAGTTATATCAGGTACAGGAGCTGGGGTAGAAGATGGATTTCCAGGCCCAGGAGGGGCCAAGGCAGACTGAGTAGAAGTTAATGAAGATAAAGGAGGAGCTGGGTGAGTTGAGGAAGATGTCACTGGAATCATCAGAGGATCCTGTTGTCTTGATATTGGAGATCTCATCAGAGGTTGTAGGTTCCGCTGAATGAGTGGTCTTGGAGGTGGTATTGGGGGTGGTGGTGGGGGTAACTGTTTTCGTAGTCTTTTCGTGTAACCAGTTTCATTTTTGAAATTATTAACAGCCTACAGACACCAAACATAAAAAAGCAGAAAATGTAATATAGTATTTTATTTACAGAAGTACAGTTAAATCAATTAAAAGATCACAAGGACTTTTTCCATAAAAGGGATACAAAGATAGCTACCTGTCGTAAGAATTTATTGGCGATTAAAGCATCAGGAGAGACATCATTTTGATGACATGTTGGACATGTATGTTCATCTGATTCCAAGAGTGCTGTTCTTATACCTATGTATAAAATTTTAAATATTAATAAAAGCATCGTGAAAACTCAGTGTTTAGGGAATGAATTAAAAAGATAGCTCACATCTGTTCACTTACATTACTGTTTTTCAAACACTTATCACTAATTATTTCTATTCTTAGATTAAGAAACTTAAAATCTCTCGCCGATAACACTCTTCCCTAACGTCTCTACCTTAAGAAGTTATGGATATAATTTAAAACCACCATGTAAATTGGGAGAAAAAATCACTCTTTCCCAGATACTATTTTCTTCACGTAGCTAGCAGTTAGAATATTAAAGGAAAAAAAACAAAACAAAACCAGAAATAAGAGACAGTCTAGAAAGAGAGAGAAACTCTATACAGCTAACAGGGTTTTAAAAAAAAGCATCATAAGAAAAAGGCATGAAAAAAAACGGAAGCATTATTCAGCTAAGGAAATCAGAGACATAACACAGTAGGTAAGAATAACACTCAATTATAGATTCACTGATTATACTTCAGTGCAGTAAAAAATCCAGTAATAAGAAATGGTTTGTTAAACCAAGGTCTTAAGTGATCTCTTCTTGACTCTGGTCTTCACTGAAGAAGCCCCAAAATAAAGACTTATACTCCAAAACTATCTTTAGAAATGAAAAAGGTCAGAGCAGGATTGAGCAGTGAAATTTTCAGATGATTCCACTGTAATCTAGGTAAAAAGGGATAAATTTAGGTAAGTGGCAGAAAAAAACCAAGTGGTAATATAAATAATTAGGAAAAAAAGCCACAAGTAATCACATAGCAAATGTTTACAGAGAACAGTTCTCATTACATTTAGGAATTACAGAATAAGCTATTTTTCACAATCTAGGAAAGGGATTTAGGTACCATTTAAAAATACTTTCAGAATATGTGAGGACCGAAAGGTTTTTAAAATTTTTTGTATCATTTAAAACATACAGGAAACAAAAGTTCTACATTTTATAAAACCTCAGTGCAGTCACCCCAATGAACGTACAGAAGGTGGTCAATTCTAACATTTAAAAGGACAAAGAGGCTGTTGTTTAAAAAAAAGTATAGCAACAGAAATAGTTATTGCTATTAAATGCTCATTGATAAAGTTATCAATTACCTACATTTCATATTTTATTATAAAACAAACAATGTCACTAAGAGCCTTTCCAAGTAAATACACACATTCTAAAATATACGTGGTCTGGCCAGCCCTGGTGGTCTAGTGGTTAAGTCTGGTGTGCTCTGCTTCAGCAGCCCAGGTTTGGTTCCCAGGCATGGACCTACACCATTTATCTGTTAATGGCCATGCTGTGGTGGAGGCCCACATGCAAAAAGGGAGGAAGATTGGCAGTGGATGTTAGCTCAGGACAAATCTTCCTCAGCATTAATAAATACATAAATTAAAATAAAATATATATCTTCAAAAGTTCAATATATTTCTTACATTCATCACAATAACTGTTTCCACAGCAGGGAATGACAACGGCATCAGTCATAATATCTTTGCAGATGAGACACAACAATTCATCTGGGATAGGATCATCTTCTTCTGAAGACGACGATGGTTCCTCTGGTAAGAAAGGTGGTTTTTCTTTCTTCCCAATTGCATATGCTTCTCTGTAAAAGAAAGTTTTAGTATTTTAACATTGTTAAGAAGGCAAAGTATCTCCAAGACATTTGTTTTCTACTATACCGTAATGAGAACTTATAATTCAGTAAAATGCCAAATTAGTTTATATAAGTGTAATACCTTCCAGAACAAGGTAGTTATTATGAACATCCTCCCCCAAAACAGGACATAAAACAAAATCCTCAATAAGTGTAACAAAAGAAACAAAGAAATGCTATAAAAGAGGCTAAAAGGATCTTAGAATCCATAACTCTAAGAACTGAGGGCCAAAGAGGTCAAGTTCAGTGCCACACATTCAGTCCCACAAAGTTACACTTAAGTGGCAGGAATTTGAACTTAGATATCACAACACTCAAATCACAATATTCTCTACCTTACTATGTTTTTTGGGGATGAGGGGGGAATATTTCCCATCCACAGCCTAACAGTTCCCAAAATCTGTGAAGGTACTAGAGTGAATGCCATAACATGGGAAACTAAAATTGGTACTGATACTACACTATTAAGGCAGATAGTTCTAGAGAAATATGTCACCAACCACGCAAATAATTAATAGCCAGAATTAGACTTCAAATCCAGTGATCTACTTATAATTAGTATTTTAAAAGAGAGATTAATCTATTTATAGTCAATTAAGAAATATTAATGACTTAAATGATTAGAATCTGTGTTACAAAAATATAAAGTAACATCTCATTAGACATTTTGGGTCCATTTTTTGTGGAAATGCACTTTGTAGAAATGTTGGATATTAAATATATTAAAAATCAAAAAGCAAAAATATGCTATTCTCAGACTCATCACCAGTGCCTCCAACACTCCCACCTTCTCTGTAATCAGGCAAATTTGTAAACAGGAATTCCTAGGGAAATCCTTTCTATTTCCTTTAGGAACAGGGTGTGTCTATCTCAAGGCTGAAAATGGAAGACTCTCAGCTGGACAGAGGAGGGTACCTTAGGTGTGTTATTTGTGTTGCAGTTGCTCCATAGACATCACCACGATTCCAGAAATAAGTATCAATTTGCTTATGCCCCATTGTTCCCAATTTGTGAAAGAGGAGTCTCCCACTGCCCAAAAGAGAGAAAAGAAAAAAAAAAAAAAAGAGGAGAACAGAGGATAGAAAAAGAAACAGAAGAAGAGTCTGAGTTGCTTATCAGTGGTGTTAGTGGAGAGGGTGAAAGTTTCATTTAAAATATTTGGGCTCCCATTTTCCCCAGTATTTGCTGAGTGTTTGGCACAAATGCGCTTTTGTATTTCAGCATTCAAAAGCAATGAAGTTAATTATTAGTTAGGGTTCACAGCTGATGTTAACTTTTCCAACACAAATTTCTATTTAAATACTTTTACTTCCATACATTTTTATATTATATGATGATGAAGCGGTCTGCTCTTAAATTGTGTCCGTAAAAATCATTAATTTCAACCTAAAGTTGTTTGGAAGCATGTATGAAATGTCTGAATTAGAAACAGTATAACAAAAGACTATCTAAGATGAACCACAAAAACAGGATGGTGACTGATAAAAAACAGATGGGGGTGAAGTTGAGAAAGTGAACAGGGTTAGGAGTTTAGGAAACGTTAATTGTTATCTGAAAATAAAACACTGTATCTACTAAAGTCCACACCCCAAAACACTAGATCTCTTCAATATCATTCCGTAACACAGCCATTTTCATTGTCCTCATCTGCTCACTACGTGACATTTCAACAATATAGCATGAAGCTGAGGAAAACTGTGTTCTTATATATGATTTTTTTGTCATTGAGAATATGGACATCTATTCTCTAAATTGATGTTTCTCAAGGTTATGTCCTGAGGATCCCCTAACCTCATAATCTTCCGGAGGTCTTGTTAAAAATGCAGAATCAGAGTCCTATCACATAAGCTCTAAATCAAAAAATGGGAGCAGGGGACCCAGATCACTGAACATACTCTTGCAAGAGATTCTTATAAACAATAAAGTTAGAGAACCACAGTCCAAAGGAACACAATATTGTGTGGTATATTGTGAGTTCACAACTGTTGATGGTATTCAGAAAGGTAATTAAATATATTAGTAAGAGCAGATAAAATTGGAAGTTATCTAGTTGAACTATGCCACTAGGTTTTCATGTCTATCCACTTAATTAAAAAACAAACTCATAAATTAAAATCTGAAAATACATTATAAATAAGCATTAAGCTATAGCTTGCATAACTATAGCTGATCTGAACTAACGGTTTACAAAATAAACCATACTTTAGATTCTTAAGACTCACACAGTATATCTAAACTTATTCAAGATACCTCAGTATTCATTTATTCTTGGCACTTAAATGTGCCTTGACATCTTGCAGAACTTTTATTCTTAAGCCTCTTGTTTCTCAAAATGATTAAGATATTTGTCTTGTTCACTTAAAAAATGCAAATAGCATATAACATTATGTGAGAGTATGTACGTGAATGAGGAAGAAAGCAGGGAATGACAGAAAAAGAAAAAATTAGAAGACTACAAGGGAAGTGGCACTAGGTGATAACAAAAATCCCCAAATCCATTTTAAATTTGCTTTAAATGGAGCAGACTGCAGCCTCATTCTTAACACAGAAATGCAGCACATGGAGACTAATAGTCTTGGTATACAATGTTCACAAGGAATCCTAGTAGCCAAGATACAAGCCCAAGATTAAATAAAACACTATAACCTGGACTGACTGTAGTCTCCACAGGTGGTACCTAATTTGAATACTTACGCATCTATAGTTGGTATTGCGTATTTTCCAGTGTTGGTAAGCATTGCACCTTTCATGTTAGGATCTTTCACTTCCATCATAAAACTTCTGGGAATTCCAGTGCTCTTTTTAATTCTAGGACCAGATTCAAAATTCTTATCCTATTTGGAAGGGAAAGGAGAGAAGAGGAAGATAGAAAGCAGTTACTTTTATTTAATGTTAGCTAACACGCAGTGCTTACTGCCTATACTACTTGTAGTGCTTTACACATATGATCTCATTTAATCCTCACAACAGCCATGTGAGTTAAGTACTACTATTATCTCTCTTTCACAGAGAACAAGTAACAGGCTTGGAGAAATCAAGTAACTTGCCCAAGTTCACTCTGCTATTAACTGGCAGAGCCAGGCTCTGAAGCCTAGCAATTTGGCTCCAAGGGCTGTGCTCACTTGCCATTCTAATAGAGAAGGCAGTATTTACCAAGAAAAATAAGATGGCTAAGAAGTAACTGTAAGAAAAATAAGGTATACTTTGCGCTTTGCACTTACCCCATTTGTTGGGCAATTCTTAATATAATGGCCAGGTTTACCACAACGAAAACAGGTATAAGATGGAGGCGGTGGACCTAGAGGTTTCTTCATGTAACTGCAAGAGACAAAAAATTACATGTACACAAAGACTTGAACAAATAATGCTTTTGACTGGGGGGGAGGGAACCCACCCCAAGGTACCTATTAGTGTAAAGTATTTATGGACTTACTTGATTGGGTCGTATTCATGGCCAGATTGCGACATCATTGCTTTAATTTTATCTTCTTCAGAAGCATTGGCTTCAGCCAGATTGGCAGTCTGTTTAACAGGTAATTATTTGACACACACATTAGAAACACATTTAAGACCACACAGCCAAAGACAACACCGCTCATCCTGTAAAGAGCAGTATCTAACCTTACATAAAAACAGTATTTACATGTATAACTTAGAAGAGGCACTGGGAGTTCCTTAGGTCATTACATGATGTTTGAGTGTCTGTGGGGCTGAAGAAAGTGCTTCTGTGGGCACTCAAACCTTAGACCCTGTTTGTACCTTACATTAAGTTTTGCATACTCCTCCTCTAAGAGTTAAAAACTGAGATTAAGTAAGGAAAGAAACACTTGATGTTTTTAAACCTTAAAAATAATTCAAGTGTCACAGCATGATGACTATAATTTATACTTACAAATTGGAGGTAGGGTTGGGGATAAAACATTAAACACATTATGCACAGATATTAAAGGCCAGAAGGCTCTTTACGTAGTGGTGTCAGTTTCAAATTAAGTGTAAAGCACATGCATTGAGAGTTGATAATTTTTAATCCAACTCTCCAAAGCTTTATGACCTTCACCTTTAAGGTATTATATACAATAGTCTAGATATAAGCAGGGTCTAAGGGAGTGAATCCTAATAATTTGAATTTTCAAGCATCTAGCACTCATATCAGCCATTCATTGGGTTTTATCTTTACATTCATCCACAAAACAAGCAACCAGTTTTAACAGTTTATTGTAATTTTATATACAGAGAATGCTTAACATTAACAGAGCTTTGAACAATGGCACATTTACAGAAAACTGGTTTACAGATGTTGAACAACTAATTTGTTTGAACCCAAACATTAACTTACAAATAGTTAAAAAAAAAAAATCCCCCAAACCTCCAAAACTCCCCAACTGTTTCCCACAAAGAAACAATGGTAGGAATAGACCAAAACTCATATATGGTCCTTACAGTACATAAGAATTGACATAGTGAACTATAAACCACTAAAGATGTTAATTCTAGGCTAAATCACTTTGCATTAGAAAATTATGAGGATGGTTTTAGCTCATTTTATGTTTTAGAATCATCAATTTTAATGTTTAGTTTTCCCAGAAGAGGAGCTTAAAAAGCTATATTTGTTACTAGGACATTTTCTGAGATACATTCTAGGGGAAAGGGACACAACCTGTAACAAAGCCAAGGACAAGATAGGGACAGCACTAATGGAAAACTTATCTACTCAATCTTGGTTGCTAAATTTGGTTTTACATTTCTGATAGTATGGAAAAAAGGATTTTTGGAAAACTAGAAAACTTCCTTGTTTGCCCTCAAAAATCTGCCTATCCTGGGGGCCAGCCCCGTGGCTGAGTGGTTAAGTTCACGTGCTCTGCTTTGGCGGTCCAGGGTTTCAAAGGTTCGGACCCTGGGTGTGGACCTGGCATCGCTCAGCAAGCCATGCTGAGGCAACGTCCCACGTTCCACAACTAGAAGAACTCACAACTAAAATATACAACTGTGAACTGGGGGATTTTGGGGAGAAGGAGGAAAAAGAAAAAAGAAAAAATCTGCCTATTCTGCAATATTTGCCTTTTACTTTTTTAAGACAAGATTTGCAAGCTAAATCTATTGTTTTATAAAGTAATCCATCACTAGTGCTTTCCCAAACAAAAGGTACACATTGTTGAGCAGAAAATGCAAGCAATCTTAGAGCAAACATGGCATATACAATGATTTCAGGAGGTAACAATTTGCCCCTCTGCCAAACATACACACTGGTATATTCCTGCAAACAGCTTTATACATTTACACAATTCATGTAGTCTGTGTTCAAACAAATTAGGTTGTTTAAAACTTCTCCTAATGCAGACAGACTACAAGTCTATAGCATAAAGAAACAATTGTATCACATTTAAAATGTTGACCTTCAAGGGATCAATTCAAATATTCAAGAAATAACCACACAATCGTCCATATAAAGGAAAGCTTCTATTTTGGCTGCTTAAAGTCAGTCCACATAATTTACAGCCAAAACCAGGGAATTCCTCCAGAACTTTGTTAGTTTTCCAATGTATAATTAAACAAAATGTTTGAGGGAAAAAAACGAGTAAGTGTAGCTTCATGTGTTTCTTCTGTCTTGAAGATGAACACTCCAACATTATGGTGAGGCTGACAAAATACGCCCCCTATCTTCTCAAAATGGCAACTACTCTTTACAGGATAGTAAAAAATATGTACATTGTTTCTGCAAAATAGCTCCTCCCCCAACCCCTCTTAAAATAACTGTTGCACATTAAAAAAATGTTAGAAAAAGATTTATATTTTCAAGAATATATATATATACCTTTGTAAGCTGGGCCAGAGAAATAGACGCAGAAGAGTCATCAATCTGTTCACAAAAAATTAAACACACATTCAAGTTCCACACTGAAAACATCTGGAAGTGATCATTTAGTCCCTACTGCCACTTAATGTTCAAATATTGGGCATTTTCTTAGAAATTTTCTAAAGAATGTTATTTTCTATTTTAAAGCTGAAAGTGCAGCTCACCCTACTTTATCCTTCTCTACCTATTTCACATACAGTAATAAAGGCTAACAGTTGAGGAGGACTCAATTACAATGAAAAAATGGGGTAAAGAAAAGTCTATCGAATAGGAAATCTGCTCAGAGTGGTGACTAAATACTACTAAATTAGAGTCCTGCGTCTGTCAATGGTCTCAATTGGATAATGCTCAAAACAACGTACACTAGAACAAAGAATAAGAAATCCTTCTAACTTGCCTGGAACGCCATTATACAACATTGTAAAACCATGCAGCTCTTTAAAGGCTCAGATAATTGCTTTAACAAAACAGCTCTCACATAATTGCTATTTTTCTCTTTTTTTGAGCATGTGCTTCTCAGTCTCAGTATGTTTATTCTCCCGTACATAGAACAACAACAGCTTCTTGCCAAAGAAACCGCAACTGTATCAGGGCAAAGATGTTAAGCCCAAAATGGAGACACAAAAAGTAACCTGGGGAAAGGGCCAACGGCTGTCATGTATGATGATGGACTTTAATATGTAGAGAAAAGAAAGCTAATTTAATCAAACGGAGCAAGTATTATATATGAAGGATACAAGAGGGCCTTAAAAAATGTATTTTCACGAGACATTTTAAAATTTTTCATTATTTCATCCCGAAATTATTTTACTATCAGTTTTTAAAAAGTGTACATGTATGAGTATATATATATATATATAAGTATACACACACACATATATCTTTAGCATGTAACTCTAAAGATATAATTTCCCTACAAGTGTACCAAAATGAAAACATTATTAGCTTCCCATGTAGCAGGTGGTTTGCTTTTCAGCGTTATGAATTTCTCATGCATTACTGGTCAGAACTCTTGTTTAAAATGGAAAGACAGATATCTGGATCAAAAAAAAACCCCAAAGAAGTGAGTCTTCATCAGGTATTTTTCAAGTATTCCAAAGAACTAATAATATTAAAATAAAAGCAGCACGACTTAAGAGCAACAACAGAAACGTAACTGGCAATGCCCATCACAGTAGGAATTCAATAAACGTAAATACAAATGTTGGCGAAATTTAAAATAAACCCTATAACGATCTTTGGGTTTTAAAAGTTAGTTTGACGGATCTTATTACTGGGAGGCACATTTAAACAAAAGGTTCTTAGCCCCACATTGAGGGACTGTAGAGTAACCCTACGTTCCATATAATCCACCAATGGCTTCTCACTCTTGCCCAGCTTTGAAATATTCTTTCCTTAAAGAACTAATCTCAAGGGGTAATTAAAAAAATAAACCAAAAAACCCCCATAAATATCCTATTTTTATTCAGAATTAATTCTGACCTATTCAATCTACTTTCAAGAGGGTTACATTTTACATCAACCAGGAGTTAAGTACCAAGAACTGAACAAATTGCTCTCAATCATAATCTATGTTTCTAACCAATAGAACAAATTAATAGCCTTCAGAAATAGACCATTACTATCTAGAATATGAATACTGATCACTTCCTTATAAAGAAAGCAATCAGTTATATTAACTTTCTCATCACTGGAACTACAAAACTAGCATTTTTGGTTCTTCCCACTGCTAACACTTAAAATATAATTGTCTTTTTGTTCTTATGCTGGGCTTTCTTGTCCTTTCTTTTTAGCTTTCTGTCAAGTTGTTACTATCATATATTTATTGAGTTGAAAGTGGTTTCAGATATGCAACGGCATCTAAATCACTTTTTCAACCAAATAATCACTATAGCACCTAAATACCTTATAATCCACAAGGAGGTCAAATTTATCACAAATTTACAAAGGCATCCAATTGTTTTCTACATATACCAACGTACCAGGTACTAAGAAATAAGCAAAAAATGCTGACAAGGAATGGTTTAAAAATGATGAGGAATTTATACGTACTAAACATCAATAAATATAGTAACTCTCAGATACTAACGATAAAAAAACCCTGCCATGTTAAAAAAAAAAGTAGTCTTCAAAAAAACTGCATCTCTAAGATGCACACCGTAGACATCTTAAAATCAACACAGCTCCGCACATCTAATTTGTCGTCTTGGTTCTGGGAGCAAGAATCTGAAATCTTTTATGCCAACTATAGTTGCTTGAAATTCAAGGATCCTACAAAATCTAATTCTGATGTTTAGTTAATAGGAAGAACATCCAGCTTTGGAGTCCCAACATGGAAGGATGACTAAATAAAAAAAAGCTGAGGAATACAGATGGAAACAGCCATCCTTGATTGGAGTTGGCTTCAGTTACCAAAAATGTACACACATTTACTTTTACTATTTGGAACTTTAAAAATCTGGTTTAGCAACTCCGTCTTACTTTGGTTTTGTGAATGTGTACAATACAAGTGATTCTGAAGTCTCCTAAGACGGGTACTACTATGCTTGATGAATACTTTCTCTCTCCATCCTAAATGTCAGCAAATGTACCCCAAGCAAATAAATGATGGGGATATTAAATTATCTAATGTCTCGATTTCAGATAATTCTACCTAAAAATTAAAGCCATTTTTAAAGTAGTAAAAAAAAAAGAAAGAAAAGAGAAACCTAATTAAGTGTAAACCAAACTGCTTCTTATAAGTGTAATACAGACATGCCAGGGAACACACAAGGCTAAAAGAATGTTAACTTTATTTATGAACATGTGATTTGTGTTTATACACATGCTAATAAACAAAAAGGAAATAATTGTTTTCAAGAAATAAAACTTCATCTGAATTAGTTTAAATACTATATAAAATGTACTTTACACAAAATGTGTTACATTAACTACTACAGTCACCAGGATAGTCAATCTAATTTGTGCTAGATTTGGATACATAAAAATCAGTTTTAAACCAATCACCAGCAAAACAGAAACTTGGACAGTTTTTACAGCATTATGCTTAAAAAAACTCCACAGACCCCAAAAGAGGGAAAAAAAACCCCGAAACACTAAGAGTTTTGATCTTTCAATCACTATATTTAGTTCCATGAGAACTAAAGGCCGTATACTTTAGAGAACAAGTCCAAAGTTCAGATATTCTATGATTTCATGTTTAAGATCCAATGATCCAAGGTTAGTGAAATGCCTGATACACAATTAAAGATCAGTAGTATTTAAAAAGGATAAAGTGAAACAGCAAGCAATACCCTTGAATTCTAAATGAAGATTTCAGACATCTTGTATTGTGTACAAATCAAGCCTGAGTAGTAAAATGTTTAGAGAACCACCGAGTTTACAGCACCCAATTACTAAAGACCTGTGTTCTAAAACAGATGTTTCACCCCACAACTTAGGAATGCCGCTACCTTTTACTTAAGAGCTCAAAGTCAAAATGGTGTCATAATTAAAGTTAATTTGTGATAATAAAAATTAAGATCTTACCCTGGGTTAAAAGGAGTTACCTTTAATAAACTACAGCTTTCAATGAGCTTATAATTAATGCAGCATTTTAATGTCTTATGAGAAAGAGGGAAATGTTTTAATCTGGACAACTGAGCAGACTAGAAGTCAAAGACTTTGCATTAAAATTTGAAAACAACGTACTCAATTGTATAAAATCAATGAGACATTTATATACTCATGGGGGGCCCAATTTCAGGTTTCACTGTGTAGTACGGATATAAACAAAGAATAGGAGCTCAAAATTGTCAAACAAAGCAAAACTACAATAAAGCTGCATCAATGGTCTCTGGAAACCTCCTTTCTATGATGTGTCTGAACTTGAAGAAAGCATCAAACTTTAATATAAGCTTTGCATGTTGCTAACGCATTTTTGAAAGCCATCAATCAGGCAGAAAAAAAAACTAACAAAAACTAAGTGATACAACGTGAAAATGGCAAAATATACACTCCAAACATTTTTTTATTGCAAGAAACAAAAAGCACACAACAGCCTGTACATACATACAAAATACTAACTATAGACAGACAGATGTAGAACATGTTATCATGTTCATTAGTGTAAAACCTACGCGATCTAAAAAGGATCATACATTAACTGTACAACACAGTGTCATACAGGGAGAATGCTATATTTAATAGGAAACAGGGTTTTGGGGGCACAAATTACCCATTTCTACAAAATAAGTGTGCAAATTATGCTACATATATCCATATTCAACTGAGCTGTCATCAAAATACATTTTATTTACAATATGCACTATGATCAGTTGCATAGTAAGTTCTAAAATGATTTACTTCACTGCTACATTATAAAGGTAAAAGCAATGTGTAGAAAAAGTGTGAGATTGTGTTTTTACATACTGCTTTTGAAGTTCCCATCACTGGTTCAGTTCGACTTCTAAAAAAGAAAAACAAAAATATTATTTACCTATGAGCAATTATTTATGAATTTTTGCACTAAAATATCTTAATACATATCTCCAATCACACATTTTTGGGAACACGATTTTCCTTTGATACAAAGGTTTAAAAACAGCCAATTTCTGAAGCAATGAACACACTGCTTTGATTAATCTTTACCACCTTTGAACAGTTTAAGGTGCATCTGTAGTTTAAAAAAAAAAAAATCCACATTGGGGAATTCTAGAATAGATGTACCTTGCCACTTACAATAAACATTTTCTGAAAGGTAGTATGAGGATTTTGTTATGCTAAGAAATTTTGTGGTTATTTAATAACTTGAACATTTCTATTATTCCCCAGTTTTTTAAATAGGTACAGATGTAAATTTTTACACATCTGATTTTCTTCAAGCAATACCACTACTGTCAACGTTTATAATTTGGATCTTTGAGAAACTGCTGTGCTCCAAAAACTAAATTTCAAATTCAGAAAGGTGGGCTGATAGTTACTTCAAACATTTTTGAAAGTCTCAAATAACAGTAACCAGGCCTAACCCTGTAGTGTAGTGGTTAAGTTCCACAGAGTGGTTAAGTTCAGCGTGCTCTGCTTTGGCAGCCCAGGTTCATGGGCTTGGATTCTGGGCACAGACCTATACCACTCATCAGCCATGCTGTGGTGGCAACCCACATATCAAATAGGGGAAGACTAGCACAAATGTTAGTTCAGGGCTAATCTTCCTCAGAAGGAAAAAAAAAAAAAAAGGACCAAAGATTGAACAAAAATTCTAACTTCCAGAAAAATGCAACATAGTCTGACAGAATATTTTAAAGAATGAGTTAAATGATTATGGAGAATTAGACAAATCTATTTTTAAAAGTAAATACAAATAAGCCCAGGCAGAAATTCCTTTAAAAGTTCACACAGGAAAAGGGACAGGAGTTAAGTTGCTAAATATAGCCTTTAAACATTTAGTTTTAAGTTTATGCTATCCTGATTATGGAGAAATGTTAGACACCATCTGAAAGGAGTTTCTAAGTTTGTGCACGATTTGGAAGTCCTCAGACAAAAACGAAATTTTCATTTTCTAGTATTTGCTCAACAAACTCAGAGGCATTTTACATGACCAAGGAAATCATACACACAATGATTTCATATGCAATTCTGTCTAAGAGGCAACTTATTGTGCCGTGTCCTTCAAATAGTTCTCTCCCCAAGAGTTTCTGAACATCACAAAATCTAACGAAACTGAATGTTTGCTATTTTAAAAAAACACTTGGTTAAGCGTAATTTCACACTAGACTCTAAGAATTAATTCTTTATAACTTCTTAAAATTATATTAAGTTACAAACTCATAGTTCACTAGTATTTACAGAAAAAAAAAAATTCAGCTTTTTAAGTTGTTACTATACAGAAAATAGTACACAAAAGGACCTCCAAACATTAAGATATGGAATATAACTTCAAAGCAAACTAATGAAAATAATCTTAGAATGAATACTTGCTCACATGAGGCAAAGCTCCAAGAAATGACTTTATTTTACCTCAATTCCAAGAACACATTCCATTTCCTAGGACTGGCAAATTCCAGAATTTCTCAATGACCAAACTCAGAATTTGCCAAACTGTTTCAAATAAGGTTACCTAACTTCTAAGTAGAAATCACTAGCCTTTTTAAACAGCCCAAGATGTTACTCTTTCCACATATTATAATTCTAAAACCATTAACATTGCAAGAAAGTAGAGAAAGATAAAGATATAAAGTTTTAATCCTGCCTTTTTAGTGATTTTCTTAAGCTCTAGACTAGTCCTAGGATATTGCTCTGTTCTTACCCCAATAACAGGCATTTACCATGTGCCAGGCACTGTTTAATTCTTACAACTCTCTTGAGTTAAGTACTCATATCCCTATTTTATTTCGAGGAATCTGAGGCACAAACTTTAGATAACTTATCCAAAGTCACAGAACTGGTGTGAAGCAGTAAAGAGTCAAACCTAAGCCTGATTCCAGCATTTGTGTCCATAAAGCCTACAAACTTAAGAGCCTCTCAAAAAGAGCCCCTTATTGATGAGGAGCAAATGTCAGCACTACTGAATATTCTTGATGCTGTCAGAATTATTTAGGACAGATCTCTTAAGACACACACATTTTTATAGTGAAAAAACAGGAAAAAAAAGAAAGTGTGTAGACAAATAAAACCAAAGAAGAGCACAGATATATCTATTCACTTATTTGAACATCAGTTTCTTTTTTTTTATGGAGGAAGATTAGCCCTGAGCTAACATCTGCTGCCAATGCTGCCAATCCTCCTCTTTTTGCTGAGGAAGACTGGCCCTGAGCTAACATCCATGCCCATCTTCCTCTACTTTATATGTGGGATGCCTACCACAGCATGCTTGCCAAGCGGTGCCATGTCCGCACCTGGGATCTGAATTGGCGAACCGCAGGCTAGTGAAGCGGAACGTGTGCACTTAACTGCTGTGCCACCGGGCCGGCCCCAAGAACATTATTTTCTTGTCTTTGTAAATACTGCCTATATAGAGCAAAAATTCTTCCTAATAGCTCTTACTCCTAATTACAGGTTAACTTAACTGGGGGAAGAAATCAGGAAAAAACAAACCAACTCATCCTCATAGTTTTAAGGACTGAGAAGATATATTCATTAGGGTAAAGAAATGAGTTCAGTTCTAAAATATACTTGTTCTTTCTCAAAGTATAAAAAAGTCTATTTTGAGAAGTTAAATACATGAGACTTTATACTTACATAACATATGTCTTGCTTGTAGATTTGACACCTCCAATAGGAATTCTTCTAACAATTACAGATGAATTCTTAGGAATGAGAGCATTATCATCAGTATATTCTGTAAATAAAAAGAAAAAGAGTTGACTTTCTATTTGGAGATTTGGGTAAGTCTCAGGCCTCAATTAGAAAACTTCAACCAAACATAAATCTTATGAGAAATGAACTTAAATATAAAAAAGCCTTAATAACTACATGTTCCTGGCATCTAGATTACTGATATTCTCAGAACAAATATCCAAAGCCATAGGAGCCTCTCTTCAAAGGACATCAAAGAGTGTCAGCAGGTTCTTGGCTCTGGCACCTCTACTTTTGTGGAACCCCAAATCTCGGAAAGACTAAGTCATTCTCTAGTTTATTTAGCCAGTAATGCCGAACATCCGAACTATGAGAAAAAGTTATTTAGAATGAAGAAATTCTGTCTCTCCTAGCCCCTAAACATGAATATTACTGGGGAAGACAGACTAAAACAATTATGACACGTTTTGAATACAGAAGAAAGGGTTTTAAAACAAAAAGTTAAATGGGAGATACAACTTTGACTAGAATGTTGACCCAAGGAAGGCCCCTCTGAGTTTTGAGAATTAAAGGCTGAGAAGTCAGCCAGACGTGCAAAAAAGCTGATACAGAGAAAAGAGGTGAAAAAATAACAAAAAAAGGCCAGACTAGCTGAAGAAAATGAAAAGAATGATTTGAAATACAGGTACAAAGGTACAGATCATACACTGATTTATATTTTGTTTCTAAGTACAACAAGAGGTCATCGAAGGATTTTAAAGAAAAATGATGACAATTTGATTTATGTTAAAAACAAAAAAAGATAACTCTGGTGTCTAAGTGGAGAATGAATTCGTAGGGGAACAAGAGTAGAAACGGTGATTAATAAGGAGGCTGCTGCGGAGCCCAGGTAAGAGATAATGATGGGCTGTGCTGGGCTGTGACAGAGAGAGAAATGGAGAGTCAGTTTTGAGGTAGAAACACTAAGGCTTGGGGATGGACTGAATATGGGGTAAGGGGATGCAGGAGAAAGAGGAATCAGGCATGAATTCCTGGATTCCTGGCTTAAGCAACTGGATGAACACTGAGAGCACTTTCTGAGAAGGCCGGGATCCTATTTTTCTACTCTTTCGACTGTTACTTGCGATACTTCTCTCAGAATGAAATTTAAAAACTGGACCAATGAATTTAACTATGGTAAAAAGATTTATTAAGGAAGGAATTTGTAAAATTACCAAAAGGAAAAACAACCCACCACAGGGAGAGAGAAAAAATGTACCCATCTCCCTTAATCACGCAATCAGATATTAAGGTCCACTCTTAAGGTTACTGAGTTTACCTGCTTTACTTAAGTTATTCAGCACCAAGTGGGTGAATATCTCTGTTCTTCCAATTATTTCAAGTTTATCACATATGTATGCATTTTAAGCTTTCATATATATATATATATATATATATCTCTATCTCAGCTTTATTATTTTAATCATGATACTATTAGGATTCCCTGACATAAACTAAATTGTTCAGGAAAACTTAGTATACTTCAAGTAGTAGGCTCTATCTCACAGTATCCAACTAGAGTGATGCAATTTCCTAGGTTCAGGCATACCAATGTAAGACTATCATCCTTATCTTGGATAGTTCCTAATAATCCCAAATTCCAAGCAAGCTCTGAGTAAGAACAATTGGGAGCAGGGGGATGGAGGATCTTTAAAAAGTAAATTCTAGAAATAAAACTTGCTGTCAAACACCTGACAGAAAGTTTCTGAATATGTAACAACTCTTAAAAGCGTTCACTGGGGGAAAAAAGAGCAAATGTGTTCACGGTAGCTTTCCAAGACAATGTATTAATTTGATCAGCACAGTACTTGGTCAAACTAAAAGCCAGGTGCCTAACGCTACCTGCTCTAATTGACCTTTTAAGTATCTGAATTACACTCATGATTTCTTACCCTTAAAAAATCTCCCTAACCTCCTGTTAGCTTCAAAGGACTCTTTCTATAAGCCAGCATAATTTCTGAAGCAAAAACATGAAGATCATGGATGGAATGAAAAACAAGATGAATTTCAGAAAATAGAGAAAGATTATAAGTCTTTCAAAAACACTTCATCCTCAGCTTCCAAATCTTTCACACTAAGTTCAGAATGAAAGCTGTTTTGTTGTTGTTTGTGGGAGGAGGGGAAGATGCAGAAAAGTAGGAAAATAAGTTTATATAGTAAAGTTATATATGGAAAACATAAGGTCATTTGAGATTCATTTTGAAACATGGTCTAGAAATAAAGAAGCAGGATTCTTAAGTCTAAAACATGAAATTCTGAACTAAGCATTTTAGGCTATTCAAGATTTAAGGGTCTTAAACCTTGATGGATCCTGACAGAAATGGACAGATTTCTGAAACTGTAAGGAATGTTTTATAGAAACACAGCAGGTTAGGTAATTTAAACATTAATTCAAACTAAAGTGATCCAGTTCAGCATTCCCTCCTAAGCAATCTCCTAACTATGAAGCTATAAACATTTATTTTTTACTCTTTAATTCACTGGATGGTGCTTAAACCAAGTGGCAGTCTTACTCAGCTGCCTTATGACACTGGATCCTATTTCCCATAAAACTCAGTAGTCCCTTACTCTACTACTATCTCTTACTCTGCTCTTACTTACTCTGCACTATTATCACTGACTATCTTTTCCTCCCCTAATTTGAGGACTGCATAAAATGCACATTTTCTCCCCTGAAGTTCCTTCTCTAAACCAATCTAAGATCAAAGCTTTCTCCAATAAGGACAGTTCACGCAAATATATAAAAGAAAATATGCTGGTGGGCAAAGCATTTCCCTGGCCTTCAGGATTTGTAAAAATAATGTACCACATAATTTCCTCGCTTAGGAAAAAAATAACACAATATCACAAAAATCTTAAATTTGTAGACAAGAATTCCGTCAATCGTATTTATGTCAGTCTTAACAAAGTTGTATTAAATTATTAGGTGGACAAAGTCCAGCCCCAAATGATTAAAGCATGTAACACTCCATTAAAATATGAAACTTGTATAGTATACGATTACAATTGCCTTAATATCTCTAATTTCTTTTATGTTCTCTTTCCTCTCTTTTCTAAGTACCATTAACATACCACGATAGTCTAAATTTCTTATAAATCCATCTGTTCTGTGAAGTGTGACTCTAATACTTAAGGGATGCTTTTGGTGGCTTTAAAGAAAATTTCCTTAAGATGTTTTCTTGAATAAATATTTTAAAAAGCTGTTTCTCAACTGTTCATGACCACCAACAATGCTGCCTCTCCTTAAGTAGAGGGATGCTACACATAATTACAATTACCAAAGCCTCACATGACGTGTCCCTTAGGTATGACATGTTTCAAAAAAGGGGGAAGTGGAGAATATTCTTTTATGTGTTATCATGTGAGTAAATAAAGTTCCTCCTTAATGAACATTTTTGAGTCATGATATACCAGTAGTGCTGTTCCTTAACATAATACAATTATACTTATTTCTGGATGTAAATAAAAAACGGCTCTTTTACACCAGATTTACCCTACCTGTCAAACCATAACCTAGCAGTGCTCCCTCCATTTCAACTAAAAGAACCAATGGCACACCTTATGCCAAATTTAGTGATCAATAAAATATCCTAATCTAATCAGAATTTCACTTTATTTCTTCTCATCCCATCAATAAAACTCAAAAGACCAACCCACTGAAAACTACACATCAGCATTACAGTTCTGAGAAAAAGAAACCAAAACAAGTTCAGAGTCAGAATTTAAAAAGGGTGTTTGTCATATTTTCTTATCTGCGGTTAAATTCTCAATATTATAAAATGCTTTTAAAAAGAACTTAAAAAGATTTCAATCAGTGGTTTATCTGTACTCATATGGTAGCAGCCTACAATTTTTCAGTATTTTAGTATCAACATAATCATGTAAAGTCTAGCAATTACTACTTCAAAAAAAGAAAAATCTGTACTTTTGATCTTTACTGAATTGCTAAATTTTTTAAGAGTAATGTGATGAACTCGGAGCTCAACTACTTAATTATTGTATTACTAATACTGGAATTTACACACAAAAGTGGTCACCTGAGAACATAGCAAGTTCCAAAAGCAATTCCAACATAAAAGACTAGCTGGATTAAATCTTCAAAAATATTAAAGTGAGGATCCCTTCTCAACAACGCAGACAACTCCAAAATAAAAATAAATAAACAGGGAGAGAGAGAAGAAGGGGAATTTGCCATTAAACCCCAAAACGTAGGTTTAGAAAGTTGGAGAAGTTATCTTTATCGCTGCTTTAAGAAACAGGCAGCCTTGCATGTGCTCTCCTCCCCTCCATCGATGAAAAACAAGTTAGCAACCGGGCACGAGGCAAGCAGGCACCCAAAGAACCTGGATAACACCGCCACCCTCTCCCACGCAAATCCTCATTTTCAAAAACAATTCAGAAGCATAATCAGATTTCCACGTTTTGGGACTAGCCTGTTACAGATGATCCAAGTACGCACAAAGCAAAACTCCAAAGCAGCCTGCTGTAACCCTCGGCTATCAAAGTTGGATAAAAATTATTAGAACGATCAACCCCACAAGGGACATAATGGCGGTTAGTCCCCTGCCAGGCATCTCACAACCAGGATCCAGCTTCAAGCAGCAAGTATCCGGAGCCCATGTGGCTCTTACCTTCTTTCGTCTGCGCGTTGGTGATCTGCAGGTCGCAGTCGGCAGCTTTCAGCTTCTCTCTCCCCATAATCTGCTTCTTTAAGTCGCAGAGGGAGATGTGGAGCCCATCAAAGGTGACGGTATCATAGTTGAGTTTAGAGGAAAACTTATAATGCACACAGGACATGGTGCCAAAGGATTCCTAAGGTTCAGCGAGGAGACGTGGACACTCTCAATATATGTATATTTATAAACTTAAGAGCAAATATGTACACACACAAAACACTCAAAGACACCGAAGGACCCTAAGGCCTCAGATTAAATACCCACCCCAACTACAAGCAGGGGTTCGTAAAAACAATAATCCAGACCCCCCCCGAGACTCAGAATCACTTCATGTGGGAGAAGGTGGACGAGGACCGGGGAAGGGGAAATCGAGAATCCGCCAACGGGCACAATGTCACCCGGCTGGGTCCCCCTCGCTCATGCTAAAGGCCGGCCGGAGACGGGGGGCAGGCGGTGCAGTCAGTGAGCGGTCAGTCCACACGTTAGAGTCCAAATGACCCCGCGGGGTCAGGGGTCCATAGCGCGGCCGCACCTCCCAGCTGGTCTCTCTTTCCGTGGATCGGGGTGACCCAGGCCCCGGGAGGAGGTTGAGGGGAGAGGGTCAGGCCCGGAGTCCACGAGCGGCCTCTCGCCTCCTCCTGGCTTCCGGACGACGGGCGGCGGCTTCCCCAGGCCCAGGCCCCCACCGCACACAAACCCCTGTCGCCTGCTCCCCGGAGGCCCGCGCGGCCCCGCGGCCTAGGCCGAAAACGCGCGGTCGGCGGAGGAGAGGCCTTCCCGCAGGCCGCCCCCGGCTCCGGCTCCGCCTCCCCCCCGCCGCCGCCGCCGCCGCCGCCGCCTCAGACACAAAGCCGGGGCTAGGCCTCAACTAGGCCTCGAAGCACTTCCTCACCACCCCGGGCCCCAGCCAGCGGCCGGGGGGCTTGGCGGACCCTGGCGACGCCGCTGAGGCTCCCCGACGCTTCCTCTCGCCGTGGGCTCCGCGCTTCTCTCGCCTCTCGCTCCCGTCGCCTTTCGGCCCAGAATCGCGAGAATACGCCCGGAAGGCGCCGGGCGACGGCAAGGGCTTCGCCGGCTCCCTTTTTGTTCTGCCCCCCCGCGCTCTCGGGCCCTCACCAGGCACAGGCGACACCTCCAAGCCAGGCACTATGGCGGACGCGGCCTGGCTCCGAGCGAGCGCCCGACTCCGGGGTCTCTTAAGCAGCGATTGCACGGGCGACGCGCGCGGGGCGGGGCCGGCGTGTGCGGATAGGCGGGCCGGGAGGCGGGGCCCGCGGCGTCACAAAGCGCACCGGCCCGCCCACGTGACCTCGCGTTCTGGGACTCCGGAGCGCGGAACCTGAACCAGCCGGGGGAAAGGAAGAAACCATCTGCCTCGAAAGGGAGGGGGAGGCTGCCGAGAGGACCGGCTAATAGGGCGGTTCCGGAAGGGGAGCTCAGGTTGCGCTTGCTACCGTGCTAGTTTCCACGGTACAGTGGGGGTGCCGACCGTTGGCCGGCTAACTCCCTGTTCCCCACAATCCCCACCAACTCCTCCAAGCCCCCCCAGTTTCAGTAAACATTATGGTTGCTATGCAGTATACTATGGTTGCTATGCGAGCACCCCGTAGTTTCCCTTTCCGACAAATTGGCTACCCTAAGCTCTTCCTAAGTGGAAATTCTGCTGCAGCCCCTGGCTGGAAGTGATAGCAACAACAACCACTATAAACATTTATTGAGCTCTTACTACGTGCTAGGCACAGGGCTAAGCGCTTTGTAATGCTGCCAGCCTCTGGTTCCAAGTTGTCTAGGTTGGAACCCTAAATGTACTCTAGGTTTAACTCCTCTGTGCCTCAGT
The DNA here is from genome assembly GCF_021613505.1 of Equus quagga. Taxonomy (NCBI): domain Eukaryota; kingdom Metazoa; phylum Chordata; class Mammalia; order Perissodactyla; family Equidae; genus Equus; species Equus quagga. Next base: position 18,855,492 of record NC_060273.1, on the reverse strand, counting down.
TTCCTTGACTGTAAATTTCTGTTAAAAAATAATATTTGATTTACTGGGTTGTTATCGATTAAATGAATGAATACATTTCCATTGTTTAGGACCATGCCTGATGCATGATTCAATGTGGCTCAATAAATGTCAGTTTAACAATGTAAAGAAATAACCCTAAGTGGTCAGCACCACCATTATTTCCAATTTATAGATGAGGGAACTGAAGTTAGCAATCATACACTTTCTGAATTCGCAGAATCAGGGGAGTGCCTACTCCGTAGCTGGTCCCAAATCCCATTCCTAATTATAAATGCCAGGCACTGTGCCAAGAACCCCCTCAGTGGATTGGAATATTCTTACTTTGGGGCCTGGGGAAGTTATTATTACATCCATAAAATTCATAATATAATCAGCTTGCATTCATAAACTGCGATAATCACTATCATTTACAATGCATTCTCCTCATCCTCTCTTAATTTTACGGGGGGGCTCAGAGAAGTTAGTCACTGAGAACAAGATCACACTGTCAAGATGTGGCAAAATTTACCAGGACTTCCCAAATACACACTCCAAATTCTTACTGAACTTGGTTTAAAGCAATCATCATCTTGTCAAAAAAAATCTCCTAAGGCCACTTTATCTAAATAGGACGGCCATCCTTCTCCCTTCCTTTACCCTTTTTTACTTTCTTCCAGGCATTCATTGCTACTTGATCAAGTGTATGCTTATTTTTAATTGTCTGTCTCTCCTGGAGCGGCAAACAGGGATTTTTATCTCTTTTGTTTATGCTGTATCCCCAGCTCCTAGAACACTGCCTGGACATAGTAGGCACTCAATAAATATATGTTGAATAACTAAATACATTTTACACGGTCTATAGAAATACCGTGGCAATAAGATTTTGACAAATCAAGGGCAGCCTCAAAGACACAAATACAATTTAACTCAACCGTATCACAAATAACAGATTTCTCCCGCTTTTGCCTTCTTAGGTAACTCACCGAAATTTTCTTGCTCTTGGGTCCACTTGAGAACTGCTGCTTTTCTTGAAAAACCCCTGTGTGAATGAGCGGGGGAAATTACATCTAACGAAAGAGAAACTGGACAAGAGAATGACAATTATCTCGGTACTCACACCTTCGAAGTGATGAATCTGTATCCTTTCATCATCTTTGGCTAATCCCTGCACACCTAATTTAATCAGCCTGATAGAATTTAAAAGAGCCCACATTCTTAGGGTAGATCAGAACCCTGCCAGAACAGGAGTGTGTGTCCTTGGAAAGAGTATCGTCACTGTTATTATTTGGTCCAACTGTTCTCCTCAGTCAAGAGCCCTTTACAAAGACTTGTTCACCCTGAACACTCTTTTTTTTTTTTAATTTTTTTTTCTTCTTTATCTCCCCCACCCCCCCCCCCCCCCCCCCCCCCCCCCCCCCAATATTTTTGTAAGTCTTCAAAAAGCCCTTTGTGCTGTACCTACAGTGAATGAAGCATCCTTTTCCAAGCTCCTCCCGTGTGGCAATTCTGGAGCTCCCATGTCGTAGGATTTTAAACGTTTGTCATTCTCAAACCCACTGTACCCTCACATCTCCACCAGACACATCCATTTAGCAGATCCCCTACCTTATTTCCTTGTGCCAAAATTTCAGTTTCAGTCAGCCCAAATTCCTAAAAGGTAGATATGTCCCTTATATCACCAATGTGTCTTGCCCAGGTGGTTGGTTCCCTTTATATTTTATTTATTTAATATTGCAGCCTACAAAAAGGTTTGCATCTTTATGTAATAAAATCCATCAATGTTTTTTTTCTTCATGGTTTTTTACCTTTACTTGTATTCTTAAAAAAGTAGTTCCTAGTTGCTCAGCACTCCCCTTAGGTATTTATTTCCTTGTGTTTCCCTCTAGTTTATGTATGGGCTTCATGAATTTCAATTAAACTCTGTAATCTATTCCAACTTTTTTGTGACTAGGATACAATATAGAGCGAAAATCATTTTAGCCCCTTTTAAATTGTGAAATATATTGTTAAAGAAGAAACATAAAATACACATTACAGTTTGATGCAAATCATACGTAAATTTTATAAAGGGACTTTTTTTAAAGATTGGTATCTGAGCTAACAACTCTTGCCAATTTTCTTTTTTTTTTCTTCTTCTCCTCCCAAAGCCCCCAGTACATAGTTGTATATTCCAGTTGTAGGTCCTTCCAGTTGTGCTGTGTGGGGTGCCACCTCAGCATGGCCTGACGACTTACCATGTCGGCGCCTGGGATCTGAACTGGCGAAACCCTGGGCCACTGAAGCAGTGTGTGAGTTTAACCACGGGGCTGGCCCCATAAAGGGACTTTCTATCTTTTGCTTTTTAGCTATTTATATTTTTGAGGATTTATAAAAGATGGGATGAACTTAGTTTTCAGAAGATTGTTGCAACATTATAGTTGACTCCTTTTTGTTTTGTCTTAGCAGCGTTTTAAGGCACATTCAATTTGTTGAAAGCTAAACATCATAGATTATTTGTCATCACATGAACTGATTTCTTGAAAATTCATATGAACAACCTGTTGTTTCCCCACTATTCATTCATTTTATCATTTGACACTCATTCAGTTGGTAAAATTAACAGTTTGACAATACCATGTCTGGGAGATGGGCATCAGTGGGATCTCCTACGATCATTGGCGGGATATACACTGAAAGAGTAATTTTGGGAAGCCAAATTTGCATTCCTTGCAAATTTGAGCATTCCTATACTCTATGAATCAGTAATTCCATTCCTGGTTATACCCAAGGCAAAATTTAACTCACGTACTTGCATAAGAATTTCATGGAAGCTCTCTTTTTAATAGCAAAAAGCTGAAACAACTCAAATGCCCATGACTGGAGAATGAAAAATACATTGTAGCTTATCCAGACAGTGTAATATTATACAGCAGTGAAAATAAATAAAATACAGTTATGTGCAGCAACATGTCGATGGGATCCTTTTAGCTGCTCTTGAGTCAAAAAAGCAAGTCTTGGAAGGTGACATATTACATAATACCCTTTCTATGAATTTCAGAAACAAGTAAAACTAAACAATGTATTATTTAGCTGGGCATACAAATTTAACACATCTGAAAAAAGACGACCAGGAAACACAAAATTCAGAACAGTGATTACCTCCAAGATGGAAGGATGAGCTAGATGGGGAGCCCAGGGGAGATATGAGTTTTTGGTAATGATCTTGTTGTTGGGTGGGTTCACAGGTATGTATTCATTACTTTCCTGAAAATAAAGACAGAAGGAATAATTAAACTAGAAGGAGCCATGCACAGAACAATGATGACAAGCGGTCGTGAGATCAGGATTATGATTAAGCTATTCATGTGCCCCTAAGATTCCATCTCCCCTTTCTTCCCACTGCCAGCAAAGAATCTCACAAACATTCAGACAGAAGAAGGGAGTTTCTTTCAAAGAAACAAACATTAGGACAGCTCCCTAAACTCTTTGCAGCACTTCATGCCACAGCTGTACATAAAACTCACGTTTTGGTCATACTTTAGTAATTCGATTCTAGTTTTCCTCTGTTGACATCCGAGAGGGGACTTAGCCATCAGACTCTGGGTGACCTGGGGACCTGGAACCAAGGCATGTCACTAGTGACCTCACTTTGTCCAGTGTCTTCTAGCTTCACTCCACTCCATAAAAGTGGGACTCAAAACCAGGAATGTACTGCAGGGGTGGGGCCTCATAAAAGTGCTAGGGGACATTATATATAGACAGACACACGCCGCTCTGCCTTCTCCTAGGAATTAGAGGGCACTAGGTAAACACAAAGGAGGAGTAGGGAGGGAATGTTACTGTGCCAGAGCTGGGGCAAAGCACAGAAACTTGGAGAAGCCTCTTTTTTCTCGAGTGAATGGGACTTGTTCATCCATTCCCCCAGCTATGAAATCTGTAATGAGTGCCACTGTGTGCCAGGCACTGTGCTGGGCACTGGGCAATCAAAGCCCCTGTCTGCAGAGAGTTTACACTAAGTAAAGGAGGTAATGTAATTTTAGAGTCTCCAAAATTTGCTGTGTGACCTTGGGACAGTAACAACTTCTCTGGTCCTTGGTTTCCTCCAGGGCCTGTTTCATGGGCCCCATGTGACTGCATTCAGAACGGCGCTGTGCTTGGTTTAATGCTCTGCTGTTGCCATCTTGACATTCCTCATAATTTTAATTTTGCACAGAGCCCCGCAAATTATGTAGCTGCTGTTGGTTTCTTGACTTGTGAAACAGGGTTAAAATAGTACCTTCCTAGAAACAGAAAGTAGGGGTTGGGGGAGGGGGAAATGGGAGATGAGTTTCAGTTTTGCAAGATGACAAGGTTCTAGAGAGCTGTTGCACAACAATGTGCACAACAACATGAACGTAAATGTGAATTTTGCAAGAAAGTGAACATGCTTAACACTACTGAACACAAAAATGGTTATGATGGCAAATATCGTTTTATGTGAAAAAAGAAAAGAAGACAAAAAAATGTACCTTTCTCATAGGTTTGTTAAGACAATTCCATCACAGTGGCTGGCGCAGAAGCTCCATGTAAATGTGGTTTGGGAAATAAAGTGGCAAATGCTAGAGATGTTTCTTTGAAGTGCTTGCAACTAGGATAAATATAACAACAACACAACAACTATGGCTGGCATTTGCCGCCTGTTTCCTATTTGCACGCCTTGTGCCACGTACTTTTAATGTAATCTGCCCTAAATCCCCCCAAGAACCCCGTGAATATGTCCCAATATTATCCCTACTTTATAAACGAGGCAATGAGGTTCAGAGAGGTAAGGTCAGGTACTTGAGGTGACAAAGGAGTTATGATTTAAAACAGGGTGTGCCTGGCTGGGAAGAGCAGTCTTTTAACCACTGACTCTATTTTACGCCCAAGGCATCCTATGGAGGGGCCCGTGGGAAGGGGTGCCCTCTCTCCGGGTACCAGGAGCAAAGTTGGTCCAGTGGCAGCACACTGTCCCCTGGCGTTCCTCCGTCTCCCGCCTCTCCTCTGTTATCTTTGGTCTTGTGTTTTTATCTTGTCTCTACTCCTAAATTAAGCTCCCAGAGGGCAGTCTTCTCTAAGGCACCTGGCAGGTGCTGGGCAATTATTTGTGGAGCCCCAAAATGACTCTTGATAAGTGGTTCTGTCTGGCTTTGCCAACAGTAACAAGCTTGATGGGTTAAAGCAGGGCAGTGGCCTTCAATCTCCCCTCATCCTCCCAAAGCTCCCTTGAGGAAGTGCAAATGGGGACGCCTTTTTGTACGCAGGCCATCCCTTGGGTTTTGTGCTTGCCCCTCCCCAACTCTGCATCCAGGACTGCTGATCCAATGGTTCTGGCACTGTGTAGCTGCTTGGTGTGTCCTATCTCATTTATCCTTACCGTGATCCTGTGCGGTAGGTGCGATTCTTCTCCAAGTTTTACATAGGAGGAAAACTGAGGCATAGAGAGAGGAGCCCAAGGTCACACACCCTGGAAGTGAGTCCAAGGTCACAGCCAGCAGTGATGGAGCCAGAATTCAAATGCAGTGGTGAGCTTACTCCTCCTGTCAGGGGTCCTTGGTGGTGTCTGTCAAACCCGTGCCATCTTAGGCACGAACCTTGCCTTTGGTATGCTGGCTTTGCTCCTGGAGAACACTGGACGAAAGGGGTGGGGCAAAGGAGAAAGGCACTCCTTCATCTCATAGATCCTTTTTGATTGACAGCTTGTTCCTGGCTTCGTTCTAGGTACTTGGGATACAGCAGTGAACACGATGGGCAAGGATTTTGCTCCCCTGGAGTTTCCATTCTAGTGTGGGAGAGGCACAATAAGCAGCTAGACAAGCAAAGAGAAAATAAGTGTGGAATGTGATAAGTGCTATGAAGAAAATAAAACAAGGTAGTGAGATGGAGAGTGGGCAAGGGTGACAACACTGGATGGTCAAGATAAGCATCTGTAAGGAGGTGACCTTGAGTTGGCATCTGAATGACAAGAATTAGCCATGTGAAGTTCTGGGGAAAGAAATTTCTAGGTAGGGTGAACGGCAAGTGAAAGAGCCCTGAGGTGTGATCCAGGGACAGTCAAAAGGCTGGAGTAGGGGCCGGCCCGGTGGCGCAGCGGTTAAGTTTGCACGTTCTGCTTTGGTGGCCAGGGGTTCACCCGTTTGGATCCCGGGTGCGGACATGGCACTGCTTGGCAAGCCATGCTGTGGTAGTCGTCCCACATATAAAGTAGAGGAAGATGGGCACAGATGTTAGCTGAGGGCCAGTCTTCCTCAGCAAAAAGAGGAAGATTGGCAACAGATGTTAGCTCAGGGCTAATCTTCCTCAAAAAAAACAAAAAAGGCTGGAGTGGCTGAAGTGTAGATAATGATGGGGAGTGACAGGCCTTAAGCCACAGAGGTAAGCTGGAGCCAGATCATGGAGGACCATAAAAGCCATTTAAACAAATTTTGATTTGAGAGAGGAATGTCCTAGAGGAGAACTCAGGACCACATACGTTAACGTTCAGGGCCGTTTGAGTGTGGCTGGTACCATGTGTTCCTAAGACCCAAGTTACAGCTGAACTATAACTACCTTCAGGAGCATCCTGGGAGGTTCCAGGAACTTGAAGGGGCCCGGGATGGCATGGCGTTGTCAGGTGTGGTTTATTTAAAAGGCAGAGGCTGGGTGACACATACACCATGGCTCATAGCATCTTTCCCAATAGTCATATGACCAGGTTACAGCTTCAGACAGGTAGGGAAGGATGATCCCGAGGACAGCTGTTTCTTCCTGCAGCTCCTGGAGCCTGTTCCACCTGTCGTGCAGGCTAGTGACACAGATCTATCAGGAATGGGTCAAATGTAACTGTAATAATATAGGCCTGTGACTTGGTCGAGGGCCCAGAAGGCACTAGCAGTAGAAATCCTCCCCAGTGAAGCAGGAAAAGGGAGACAGGGAGGGAATTATTGCCCGTATTGCAGCACTCTGTGCCACAGAGCTTGTTCCAAAGGCAGAGGCTGGAGAGTCGGCATCAGCAGGGCTTTGCGGGATGTGCAGGTGATTCTGATGCACAGCCAGGGTTAAGGACCACCGAATTTGAGGTTGCGCATGGTTAAGTGCACAGGTGTAGGCACCCACAGCCTGGGTTCAAATCCCAGCTCTGCCACATACTACGTGAGGGGCACTGAGCAAGTCATGTAAACGCACCATGCCACAGTTTCCTCACTGTCAAGTGGAGCTAATAATAATTTTATAGGCTGTTTATAGGCTGTTGCAAGGAATAAAGCAGCTGAGAGCAGTACCCACACAGAGTAAGTGCCATGGAAACATTGGCCATCATTGTGCTATTTCATTGACCTTCAGGACCATCCTGTCAAGAAAGTCTCATTATTATTCAGATTTACGAATCAGAACTGAAGTTAAGTGACCTTTCCAAGGTCATACTGAAAGTATTTTATTTGCCAAAACAAAAAGACAAAAAACCCAAATTCCATCCCACAATGCTCGAATCATCTGGAGTCCAATGAATGCGCGTTACCCATTGCTCTGAAGGCAGGAGGCAATACTAACACCTTTCCTGCAGGGTTGTTGCCCTGAAGGTGAAACGTGGCAGTTAAAAAGGGGGGGGGGGGCAAAATTCCGCTCGCAGTCACTGCGAGTAACTCCTCCCAGATGGATGCTGTGTGGACAGCAATTGTAAACCCTGGACCAAAGGTGAGAAACTGACTACCTGAGGAGGGGCTGGAGGGGTGTCATCACTTGGAGGAAGGGGACAGTACTGGGTGAGTGTCTGTATTCCCAGGGCAAGTTCGTCCCAAGGGTGGATGGCTGAAACTCCGCTAGAATGCACCCGGTTTTACTGGCCTGAAGAACCAGAAGTCAGAGTATGCACAAACACAGCCTCTGGAGATGGAGGGGGGTGTCCCGGAAAGGGAGATCCAGAGAAGGGAGTCCCAAAGTCTACACATGAACTCAGCCCAAATCTCTAGCGGAACCCGTGTATACAGGGCCACTCTATCAAAGGCGAACGAAAGCCAACTGACGCTTCAGCCACTGCTGACCCCAGGGGAGGCAGGCCCCAGTTTGAGTTCAGCCAAGCTAACTGCCTGCCTTAAAAAAAAAAAAAAAGGAATGAGATAGCCTGCTATGTACTGATTTGGAAGGGTGTTCAAAACATACAGTTAGGTGCAAAGCACAGTAAAAACCAGTGTATAATATGCTACCGAAATTACACACATATATATAAAGCTATTTGTACACATATGTATACACACATGTATACATGCATATATACATACACACTTTATATATCTAGGATATTTCTGAAGAACTGAAAGGATGTACAAACTGGCAACAGTGATTGCCTTCTGGGAAGAGAAAATGCAATTGGATGATTGGTCAAAAAATATGAGAGGAAGAACCACTTTTTTCCCTTTGGTTTTTTTCTTTTTAAATTCATTGAGGCATAATTTTCGTACAGAAAAACTCACCCTTTTTAATTTACAGTTTTCTGAGTTTTGGCAAACACATGCAATCAGGTAACAACCACTAAGTCAACATATAGAGGAGCCAGACTGGTGGCAGGTAGCGGTTAAGTTCTTGCGCTCCACTTCAGTAGCCTGGGATTTCCCAGCCTGGGTCCCGAGCACAGACTTAGCGCCACTTATCAAGCCATGCTGCGGCAGGCATCCCACATATAAAGTGGAGGACGACGAACACAGATATTAGCTCAGGGCCAATCTTCCTCAAAAACAAACAAACCAAAAACAAAAAAAAAGATAGAGAATGTATTTTTTTTTTGGTGAGGAAGATTGACCCTGAACTAACATCTATTGCCAATCTTCCTCTTTTTGCCTGAGGAAGATTGTCACCGAGCTAACATCTGTGCCCATCTTCCTCTATTTCGTATGCAGGACGCTGCCACAGCATGGCTTGATGAGCAATGTGTAGGTCCACACGCGGGTCTGAATCTGCAAACCCTAGGCTACCAAACCAGAGCACACAAATTTAACCACTACGCCACCAGGCCAGCCCCAGAATATCTCTGGGAAAGGCAAAATTGTAGGAACAGAAAACAGGTCAATGGTTGTCAGGGGCTGGAAGCAGAGTGAGGGGTTGACTACAAAGGAGCACGTGGGAATCTTGAGGGTGACAGAGATATTCTTCCATTGATGGATGCACCACGTTTGGTGTATACACCAGTTGAATATTTGATTTGTTTCCTGTTGGGGCAATTATGAATAACACTTCTATAAAATTCATGTATAGGTTTTTTTATGGGGAAACAATAGTCTTTTCAACAAATATTCCTGGGGAAACTGGATATCCCACATGCAAAAGAGTAAAGTCAAACTCCTACCTCACACCATGTGCAGACTTACCTGGAAATAAGTCATAGACCTAAATATAAAAGCTAAAACTATAAAACTCCTAGAAGAAAACATAGGAATAAATCTTTGTGACTATAGATCAGGCAATGATTTCCTAGATATAACACCAAAGAAAAAAATAGCTACCTTGCACTTCATTGAAATTAAAAACTTCTGTGCGTCAAAGGACATCATCAAGAAAGTGAAAAGACAAACCACATAATGGGAGAAAATATCTGCAAATTATATGTCTGATAAGGGACCGGTATTCAGACTATATAAAGAACTCATAACTCAACAACAAAGAGACAAATAACCCAATTTTTAAATGTTCAAAGGATCTGAATACATATTTCTCTAAAGAACATATATAAATGGCCAATAAGCACATGAAAAGATGTTCAACATCATTAGTCATTAAGGAAATGCAAAGAAAGCAATAAGATACCACTTTATACCCACTAGATGGCTGTGATCAAAAAGGACAGTAACAAGTGTTGACGAAGGTGTGGGGAAACAGGAACCCTCATATGTTGCTGAAGGGAATAGAATCTGGTATAGCTGCCATGGAAAACAGTTTGGAAGTTCCTCAAGAAGTTAAATATAGAATTATCATAAGACCTTGAAATTTTATGCCTGGATATGTACCCGAGAAGTGAAACTCATGTCCGTACAAACACTTGTACATGATTGTTCATAGCAGCATTATTCATAAGAGCCAAAAAGTGGAAACAATCCAAACATCCACCACTGGATAAATGCAGAAAAAAACTCTATACAATGGAATATTATTCAGCCATTAAAAAGCTAGACTATTATTCAGTGTCAAGTACGAATACATGCTAGAACCTGGATCTGGGCTGGCCCAGATCACCGTATAAATGGAATCATAGAGTATGTTGCCTTTTGAGGCTGCCTTCTTTCACTTAGCATATTGCATTTGGGAAATTCATCCATGTTGTTACAGCAGCAGTTCATTCCTTTTAGTTGTTGACTAATCTTCCATTGGCACCCTTGTTGAAATTCAATTAGCCATAAATATAAGAGTTTATTTCTGAACTCTCAAATCTATTCTGTTGATCTGTCTATCCTTAAGCCAGTACCACACTGTCTTGATTACTGGAGCTTTATAGTAAGTTTGAAATCAGCAAGTGTGAGTCCTTCAATGTTGTTCTTTTTTTAAGATTGTTTTGGATATTCAGGGCCCCTTTTATTTCAACATGAATTTTAGCATCAGCTTATCAATTTATGGAAAAAATCTGGCTAGAATTTTGAAACAAATTGCATTGAATTTGTCAATGAGTTTGAGGAGTCTTGCCATCTTAACAGTGTTAAGTCTTCTGATCCATGAATATGGGATGTCTTTCCATTTATTTAAGATTCTTTAACTACTTTCAGCAATGTTTTGTAGCAGTCACCGTATAAGCCTTTCTCTTCCATTGTTAAATTTATTCCTAAATATTTTATTCTTTTTGATGATATTGTATCTGGAATTCTTTTCTTAATTTCATTTTCAGATTGTGCATTGATAGTTTATATATCTTTTTTGGTGAAATATCTGTTAAAATATTTTGCCCATTTTTTAACTGGGTTTTTCATTTTCTTCTTTTGTTTCAAGAGTTCCTTGGATTTTTATTGTATAGCAGAACATGTTTTGTAAATATTCTCTCCTTGTCTGTAGCTTGTTTTTCCATTTCTTTAACAGTGTCTTTCAAGCAGCAGAAGTTTAACATTTTGATGAAGTTCAATATGTCAAACTTTTCTCTTGTGGATCACGCATTTTCTGTCTTATCTAAGAAATTTTTGCTTCACTCAAGGTAACAAATATTTTCTCCTATGTTTCCTTCTAGACGTTTTATAACTTTAGGTTTTACATGTTGAGTTAATTTTTGATTATGGGTTGAGGCTTATTTTTGTTTTCATATGGATTTGCAATTTTTACAGTACTATTTACTCAATAGGCTGTCCTTTCTCTCTTGAACCTTTTCACGTCTTTTGAGAGTAATCCATTTCATACGTGTGTTTTGCTTTGCTTTTATTTTGAAATGTATATATTGAAAAGTGCATAAAATACATGTCTTCAATTTACAGAATAATTATGTGGAGTACCATCCAGGTCAATCTCCAATTACAACCCCATTCTTCTCTCCAAGAGCACTGACCATTTCGATTTTGCAGTAATGATTCTCTTGCTCTCATTTAAAGACTTACTATGTATGTATGTATCCTTAAACAATGTAGTTTAGTTTTGACTGTTTTTGAACATTATTATATGAATGGAATCACAGAGTGTGTTCTTTTTTATTTTCAATTGGTAAAATACACATTACATACAATTTACCATCTTAGCCATCTCTGAGCACACATTTCAGTGGTATTAAGCACATTCACAGTGTTGTGCAACTATCACCACCATCCATCTCCAGAACTTTTTTTCACCTTGCAAAACTGAAACTCTGTATGCATTAAACAATAACTCCCCGTTAACCCTGAATGTTATCTTTTTCATCTTGCTTCTTTTTTTCAACATGATGTTTGTGAGAGATCTCCATGACATCTTATATAACAAGGTAGCTTATTCATTTTTAGTGTTACATAATGGTGTTTCTCAAAATTGGAGTATCGAAGAGGTCAAAACTATTTTTTTGGTACTAATTATACATACCTTGTAGGTAATACTAAGAAGTTATTTGCCTTTTTTATCTTTATTCTCTCATGAATGTACTGTGGAACTTTCCAGAAACTACATGATGTGTGATATTGCAACAGACTCAATGTGGAATCAGATATGAGAATGCGGCTGTCTCCTATTAAGGCAGACATTAAAGAGATTTGCAAAAATCTAAAGTAATGCTGCCATTCTTGCTAGGTTTTAATTTTTTTTGGAAAATAGGTTATTTTTCATAACTATTATTTATGTATTTATTATTTTAAAATGTATTTATTATTTATTTTTATTTATTATTTATTTATTTATTATTTTAAAAATGAATAAATAAATATTTTTAAAGTTTTTCAGTTTAAATTTCCTATATAGTAAATACGTATAGATAGAACCCATATAAACAAAAGCTCTTTGAGGTGGTCAATGGTTCTTAAGAAAGTAAAGAATACTGAGGTTAAAAAGCTTGAGAAGTACTGCTGTATAATATCCATTGTGTATTGAATATATCACAATTTTATTTATGCAGTGTGCTGTAACTGGACATATGGGATGCTTCCAACAGCATTACGAACAACGCTCCTATGAACAATCTTGACTGTATCTCCTGCTGCAGGTCTTCAGCTTTAATAATGTCACACTGTTTTCCACGGTGCTTGCGCCCTTTTGTATTCCCACCAGCAGTAAACGAGTGCCGATAGCTCTACATTTCAACCAACACGTGGAATTACAATGCTTTTTAATTTCTGTTGCCAATTTTGTGCATGTACGATAGAGATCTACTTTCCATCGTGTATTCTGGATTTTGTTTCATGTCCATGTTCAATTGTAAAAATTACACTATATGTTTTTAAAAAGCAAATTTGTCTTTACAAGACCATTTTAAAATCTTTGCATACAAATATGTTAGGTGCTTACAGATTTTTTTCTTCTGAAAAATTTCCTTATAAAAATAGAATGTGCTATTCATCAGCATGTCCTATTTTGGGGGCAAATATGGATGGATGGCAGAGCTAGAATTTTAACCTGTGTGTCTCTCTTACTCCAGGCTCTTTCTCTTGTCTTTAGGAGAGCATGGTGGCAGGCAGCTGGTCTTTTCTTGTTTTATTTTGATATAATTTTAAGCAACTTGCTCTAGTGGGAGCTGCTGATGGCTGCCCCCTAGTGGACTCCAGCGAGACTGCGCTCACCGGATTGTAAGACGCTCCCCCTGCCTCACTCTGCTCATTCCCGCTGAAGGGCAAGGCCTCTGCTCTGTGTTAGCACACTGCTTCCAGCAGAGTGTAAACAAATCGATAATCCCGTGTGGCCACGGGGTAAAGAAGTGACATTCTTACCCCTGCAGAATGAGTACACTCTTGGGGACTGAGACCAAGGTGGGCCTATAGCGTCACCGCTTTGGTTTCAAATTTGGTTGGGTATCAGACTGAAGAGGAACAGCAGGCTTTAACCTAACACGGTTTCTCAACCTCAGCACTATTGACATTTTGAGTTAGATAACCTTTTGTTGTGGGGGTTGTCCTGTGCATCGTACGATGTTTAACAGCATCCTTGGCCTCCACTCACTAGATGCCAATAGCATCCTTCCTCTAGTTGTGACAGCCCAAAATGTCTCCAGACATTGCCAAATGTCCCTTGGTGGACAAAAGAGGCCCAAGTGAGAAACACTTTTATAGGTGGATAGAAAGCAGGAGATTCAGCTCGCACAGTTCTCCATCCCGTCAGGAGGGCCAGCAGTACCAGGTACCGCACAGCGTCTGTTGCCCCCTCACCACACAGCGCGTGAGCTGCCCTGACCAGAGCCAAGGTGTGCGTGAGTCACCTTCATACGGAGAAGCCTTAGCCTTGATTTAGCACCAATCTTTTATGTCATATTAGTCACGTGGGCCTGAGACGAGTGTGCAGATTCAGAGAGCCTCCGATACAGGTGCATTTCCACAGGGCAGAAGAAACTGTCACAACATTCCACACTTCTCCTGCACTGGGAGAACTCAGAGACCTGAGGTCGCTGCCGGGTAGGCCTGCCCCAGCCCAGGCCTGAAACAAATTAACCCTTTCCTCACACTGCCACAAAACCCCACCGAGCACGGTAGAGTTGGTTTGTTAAGTGCTTCCCCACCTTGCAGAGATGCTGTCTCGCCACCACCCCACCAAAAAAAGACCAAACCTCAGGCTTCTGTGTTACCAGGACCTGCATAACCTTGGCAGCCTCCATCTAAGTCTACTTTCAGCTCCTCCAATCCCTACATCCCGATGAACTTCGTGGGGCCATCCAAAATCTAGGCTTCTGGAGTGGCTTGCGGTGGCTTACTTTGCTCCTCCATTTAAACTCCTTTATATCACATACATTGGCTGAGTTAAGGTACATTGCCTATATCTGGAAACATTTGTCAGCCTGTAGAGACATCTTGAAACGTTCCCTTGAAAGAAAAGTTTGGGGAAATTCACAGGCCATGATTCCACGCCGGTGGGACACCACGATGCTTTCAAACTCTGGTGGCTTCTTACATGGCAAAGTAGTCTAGGGAACATTGGCAGCTGTTGGAAATGTGCTGGGGGCCAAGGAAAATCAAAGAGTTGCCCCTCCTTCTTGTTAAATGCCTCAGACCCTCAGAGATCCTTACTTTACTCCTCTCCCAGGGCCATAGAGGAATTCAGGGGAAACAATCTTTTACCCCCAGTTTAGGTTGCTGGAAGGATAACTTGTAAACTTGGATTTACTGATGGCCATTGGGCAGACCCAACTTGGAACGGAGTTTGTCCAGTGGAGTTCCCCTAGAAGCAGATCCTGCGACAAGGATGTGAGTGCAAGTGGCTTATTTGGCAGTTGATCCCAGGAAGCACCAGGAGGGGATTAGAGTCATGAGACAGGGATGGGAAGGAAGTTAGTTAAGAGTGTTTTAGGGAACAGGTTACTGCCATGGGCAACTGGGAGGCAGACTCCGCTGGGGAAGTCTGGGAAATAGTAGAGAACACGCATCATAGAGTCATCTCGAGCAACAGAGAGAAATGGGGTATTGATCCATCAATTCTTATGGGCATTTCTTAAGGGCACTCCCAGCCTCCCTTGCAGGTGGACCACGAGGGCTCCAGTGGCCAGAGAGAGCCCTCAGGTAAAGAGTTGCAGCTGCTTTCAGATGGGAGCTATTGTGAAAACAGGGCACTTAGATTCCCTCATGCTTCACATTAGGTTCTTCACTCTGTCCGGTCACTGGTCCTTCCAGGTGGTGGCCCATTATTACAATTTCTTAAAAAAAAAAAAGGGTTAGTGGGGTAGGCTACATCTCTGCTGTTTCAGTTGGTCCTGAATCCGTAATTTATCTTCAATCACCATTCTCAAGTCTCCTCAACTTTTGGCCAACAATTATTTTTCTCATAAATTTCTTTTTTATTGAGATATAATTCACAGACCATAAAATTCACTCCTTTAAAATGTATAATGCGATGGCTTTTAGTATACTCACAAAGCTGTGCAATCATCACCCCACACCCATTGGCAGTCACTCCCCACTCCCTTGCCCCACCCCACCACCCAAACCCTGGCAACTACTTTCTGTCTCTGTAACCTTGCCTATTCTAGAGATTTCATATAAGTGGAATCATACAATTTGTGGTCCTTTGCATCTGGCCTCTTTCACTCAGCATACTATTTTTAAGGTTCATCCATATTGTAGCATGTATCAATATTTTATTCCTTTTCTGGCTGAAAAATATTCTTTTGCACAAATATACTACTTTGTTTATCCATTCGAGATGGACATTTGGGTTGTTTCTACTTTTTGGCCATGATGAATGATGCTGCAGTGAACATTTGTGTACAAGCTTGCATGTGGACATGTGTTTTCATTTCTCTCTCTCTTTTTTTTTTTTTTTGAGGAAGATTAGCCCTGAGCTAACTACTGCCAATCCTCCTCTCCCTGCTGAGGAAGACCGGCCCCAAGCCAACATCCTCCGTGCCCATCTTCCTCCACCCCATACATGGGACGCCCACCACAGCATGACACGAAGCGGTGCCATGTCTGCACCCGGGATCCAAACTGGTGAACCCCAGGCCGCCGAGAAGCGGAACGTGAGAATGCAACCGCTGCGCCACTGGGCCGGCCCCTCACTTCTCTTGAGTATGTATCTAGGAGTGAAATTGCTTGGTCATATGATAACTCATAGTTTAACTTTTTGAGGAACTGCCAAACTGTTTTCCAAAGCAGCTGCACTATTTTGCATTCCCACCAGCAGTGTAGGAAGGTTCCGATTTTTTCCCATCCTCACCAACACTTCTTCTTCTTTTTGATTCTGGCCATCCTGGTGGGCGTGAAGTGATATCTCGTGGTTTTGATTTACATTTCCCTAATGACTGATGATGCTGAGCATCTTTTCCTGTGCTTATTTTGGCCAGGAATTCTGCTTGTCTGGTGGGTTAGCCTAGATCTTCATTCCTGAGGGCTCTGAGGCCCTGGTTTGCATGCTGAAGGAGGCTGGGGTTGCTGTAATTGCCTCTTTACTGTTAAAATTGGGCGTTACAGCACCAAGGGGCACCCCAGTAAATCCTCTGAGTTTCAGAATCCTCTTCTCTGTCCTCATTACGTAGCAGCAATCCTATGTCTTTGTGATAATGAGAGTCAACTGGCTCTGCTAATATTTTAGCTGTTTTTTTTTTTGGCCTGCTGGGCTACCGGCGTAGGAGCCCCAAATGACCAGGTAGCAGCTTAGCTTTAGGTTAGTGGAACGGTTACTGTTTCACCTGGTAGGAGCATCCTTCCCCTGGGAACCAGGGCCTTTAGTTCAGCAAGACTTAACCTTGCAGGGAAAGGAAACACAGACTCCCTAAGAGGGTCACTGGAAGTGATGGTGGAGGGGCAGTGACGCTGCCCCTTGGCTCTCAGATCCACGCATTGTAACTTTTAGGGACACACGCCATATAATGCTGTTGGTTCAAAGCATATATTGCATCTTGAGGGACAGCACCCTAACCTCCAAGGTGTCATCTCCAAGCTGGTATCTTACCTGTGCAAAAAAGAGGCCATTTCAGTGTTCCATCAGACAGGCAGCTTCTGAATGATGTGGAATATCATGGCCATGGTCATCTTTCCTTCATCATAAAATGAGTCCCATGGCCTATGACGTCGTTACCCAGGATCCCATGATGAGAAATCAGACACTTTGTGAGTCTTCAGATAGCGGTGCTAGTTGAGGAAACAAATCCATTCTTGGAATCCACACGAATCCCAGTAGAGACAAATCACTTCCCCCTCCAGGGTACAAATGATCTAATGCAATCAACTTGCCACCTGTGGGCTGTTTGGGTTTTTCCAGGGACGGCATCATACTGAGGGTTCAGTGTCAACAGAGGATGCCGACAGGCCAAATGTCCAGCAGCAGCAGTGGCTAGATGAGCCTTGGTGGGAGGGAGCCCATGCTGTCAGGCCCTTGCCAAGTCTCCATCTCTGCTACCTGGTTATTCGGTTCAGGAGCTCACAGTTATAGCTAAATACAGAAGCTGGCTGACTTCCACTGTCCAGTCACCACCCTGTCCATCCAGTTGTTCACTTGCCTTCTTCTGCTGGATGCTCACTGATGGGCACTGACATGAGGCACAAGCATCCACACACTTTGTTCTCCCGCAGATCCATCCACGTACTTCTGCCTCAAGATCTCTGATCTTCTAATACTGCTCCTTCAAGGCTCCTGACCAATCATTTAAGCCATTTTAGCGCCACCAAGAAGTCAGCATACATCCTTAACTCAGGCCACTTATCTTTTCTCACAAAGTTGACGACCAAGTATACTGCCCAAAGCTCTGTCTAGTCTTCAAAAGCTGCCGCAAGGGGGGACGTAGTGCAGGAGCCATACACTTACAGCTCACACGAGTGGATTGAGCCAACCCATCCGTGAACTTGGCTTGGATTTTCTCCTTCTCCATCAGGCAGGTAGGACACAGGTAGGAGCTGAGGATGAGAGTCAGAATCAGGGAGGTAGATAACAGGGAGGTCTGGGCCACAGGTTGGTGTGACCTAATTGAACACTCTGCACCTGCTCAGGACTGATCCCACATGTGCCATTTCCACTGTACTATGAATTTCTGCTCACTTGCCCAATCTTATGATTTGACGGGTCTAACAACAGCCAGCTCCTGATTGGTGGGTATCCTATGGTAAGGTACTCAGTCTTTGCTAGAGCCCGGTAGCATGCCAGGAACTGCTTTTTCAAATATTGAAGAGTTCTCTGCTGCAGATGGCATGGCCTTTGTCCAGAACCCTAGGGGTCTGTGTTGCAACTCTCCTATTGAGGCTTGCCAGAAATTCCACACGTTGTTGTTTTCTACCATGGGTACTTCTATGCCATGGGATCTCATGTTATACTACTCAAGTGGCAGGACCACTTGTACCGTGCAAACTCTGCTGCAAAGCCCTCTTTTTCTCTGGGCCTAATTAAAAACCAATAGCTCTCTGAGTTAGAAACAGCATCCCCAATTACGTATGAGTTGTCTCTAAAACCCCAAGAGGCGTACCTTGTGCTATATCTTCTTAGTGATATGAAGTGCAAGATGCAGCGTCGTCTCCTTCATGTGGATAGGATGTCTTGCTATGCCCTAGACCATTAGGCTGGAAGGAAAGCCTCACCAATGGGCAGGCTCCTTAATCTTCGCAGAGTTTATGCAGAATGTGCAGACACTTTCCACTTCCTGCTTACCAGGTCGGGTGAGCATGGTCTGATCAGTACAGTGGACCTGAGTGATATTCTGTGGCATGTCCAGAAGATCAAGGTCCCTTGGGACTACATTGTGACAGAGAGCAGGAGCATTGATAGAGCTTGGGACAAGACCATGCGTGCGTACAAGTGAACTGAACTGCTCCGGATCCTCCTTTCTGATGGGGATTGAAAAGAACTCATCCGACAGGCCCACGGATGACTCAGTGCAGAGGCTGCATTCATTTGTGCTGGTGGAGATTTCCGAAGAGCAAGAGGCAGCCATTGAAGGGTTTTGATTAGGGGAATGACATAATTATATCGGCATTGTAAAGGGCCTCATGGGATTCTGTGTGGGCAATGGTTTGGGGGAGAGGGCAAGAATGCATGCAGTAAGAGCTCATATTTTGTGTCCTCCACATATTTGGACTTGCTGCCTGTGAGTTTGGCTGTATTCACTGAATGGCTAAGTGAGAAGATAGGAGCTGGGATGAGACCGAGGTGTTGCTTAAGGTAAATAACACTAGCTGCTGTAACAAATGACCCGCAAATCCCAGTGTCCTAATACAATAAAAAATTATTTCTTACATGACAGTCCAACACAGGTCTCATATTTTGTGCCCTTCACATATTTGCAGTTGTCTGGTGGGCTTGGCTCCATTCACTAAATAGCCGAGTGAAATAGCAAAGTCCAGCCTCACTCTGGATCCTGGATGCTGTCCTTACCATTGAGCCAGTTTTCCTGTTACTAGTAGCCAAAAGCACCTGAACTGGTATAAGTACTGCTATGATGTTCACCACAGCACTGAGCTGCTCGCGCTCTCCTGTGCCACTACACAGAGAGAGTCTGCCTTCAAAAGAGGCCAACACAGAAAAACTGAGCCAAGAGGTTTAGAAAGACAAATTCCCAGGGCTATTTTTTGAAGGCCTGATCCAGCAGTGCTGGCATAATCAGTTACACAAGCCTGTAAACCAACTCTCTCCCCCTTTATTTTTAAGACAGTCTGAACTGAGGTTCTGCCATTTGCAATTAAAGAGTCCTAACTCTTACAAAGTTGCACCAGAAGGTGTGAAAATGAAATTGCTCCTGCTACGGGATGGGAAGAGCAGCAAAAACTGGAAACGGAGCCAGCTCTGATGGAAGTGCTCTGACTTGACTTTGTCATTTGTTAAAACATGTGATTGGGAGAAAGATCATTATAAGATCAGCTGTTGAAACCAACGAGAGTTGAGCTGGAGCCTGGTACCACAAAGTAAGGATTCGACGGACTTAGGAGTAGATGGGGGGTGGTACAGCAGACATTCAGTGCCCACCCTATGCCCTTGGTGCTCCTATTCCATTCCATGTTGACTGCCTCCTACTGTAAGCAGCTGCATCTCAGCCTGAGCACTTCCTGTTGGACTAGGAGCACTGAGGAGTTAACGCCTGGGAGTGGCCAATAGCAATAACAAACCGGATAACTCTGAGAGCGTTTCGCACAGTCTCCCACATGCCCCCAGTGGGGTCAGAGCTCCAGATACCCACAGCTGTAACCTGCTCAGTAAAAAGCACCCTTCATTTGCTTCTTTCCTTTTCCCCTGTCATACTTCCTGTTACGGATTGACTTGTGCCTCCGCCACCCAAATTCCTATGTTGAAACCCTAACCCCAGTACTTCAGAATGTGAAGGACACACAGAGAGACACCAGGGGTGCACGCACAGAGGGACAACCATGTGAAGGGGCAGCAAGAGGAGGGCCATCTGCAAGCCAAGAGGAAACCAACCCTGCCAGTACCTTGACATAGTCTTCTAGCCTCCAGAGATGTGAGAGAATAAATTTCTAAGTGCCGGAGTAGACTAATGCCCTTCCCCAATCCTCTCCTGGTGGCTCCTGAAATCACCTCCAAACAAACTACTTAGACTCAGATCCTTTTCTCAGGAACCCAACTCTCAGACCAATAACAAGGAGGGAATGGGGTACATGGAATTTTATAGCTCGAGCTGCGTGCCCGGAAGTCAAGGCCGACGCGACACAGCGCACTGCTGAAAGGTCTGGGGTTTGGAGTCAGAAGTGGATCCGAGTCCTGGCTCCACCATCTCTTCGACAAGTTGCTTAACTTCTTTTTTTTTTTTTAAAGATTGGCACCTGAGCTAACAGCTGTTGCCAATCTTCTTCTTCTTCGTTTTTTTTTTTTTTTGCTTTTTCTCCCCAAATCCCCCCAGTACATAGTTGTATATTCTAGTTGTGGGTCCTTCTAGTTGTGCTATGTGGGACGCCACCTCAGCATGGCCTGATGAGCGGTGCCTTGTCCGCGCCCAGGATCCAAACCGGGGAAACCCTGGTCTGATGAAGCGGAATCTGCGAATTTAACCACTCAGCTACAGGGCCCGCCCCAGTTGCTTAACTTCTTTAAGTCTCAGCTTCCTCTTCTGTAAAATGATAATGCCACAGACCCTGCCTCAGCCGGGTGCTGTGAGGGTGAACCGAGAGAATGTTGGTAAAATGCTTAGCGCATGCCCGGCAGGTCGGCATTAAAGGAGCCTTAGCTAATCCAGGTGGTAGTGTGTTCGTGAAAGGTGAGTCCCCTCCCACTGCATGGTCCCAGACGAGGCCCCATGGGTGGAATAAAAGGAAAGAAAATGGTGGCCTCTGTCTTTGCTGTTTCTAGTCCAGGTGGGCAGACCATGGCAGCGTTTCTTGCGTCCTAGAGAAAAGAGCACTTGAGTGGGACCAGGGGCCTCCGTTCTGGTACTAACTCTTTAGTCTTTCAGTTCCTGAGGGCAGGGATCTTGTGTGCTTTGCTATCTATTTATTGCCAGAGTCTAGCATAGTGCCCGACGCGGATGGATAAATATGCGTTGAATGACGGGCTGAGTATGACTTTGGGGAGGCCCTTGAGAAGTGCAGCTTCTAGGAGTGAAAAACGGGTGTAAAAACCTTTCTCACAGGGGCTGGCCCCGTGGCCGAGTGGTTAAGTTCGCGCGCTCCGCTGCAGGCGGCCCAGTGTTTCGTTGGTTCGAATCCTGGGTGCGGACATGGCACTGCTCATCAAGCCACGCTGAGGAGGCGTCCCACATGCCACAACTAGAAGGACCCACAACGAAGAATATACAACTATGTACTGGGGGGTTTTGGGGAGAAAAAGGAAAAAATAAAAAAATCTTAAAAAAAAAAAAAAACCTTTCTCACAGAATGCGTGTGTTGGTCCAGTGATGTAGTGAGGGGCCTCATAAACGGGATTATCTCTCTGACTACGAGACGGTGGTTCTCTCCAGCCAGGCACTGCGCCTCGCGGATGAAGAAGGGTGTTCTGAAGCCAGCTGAGATTGAGTTACAACTCCACCCATGCCATTTATGAGCTGTGTGGACCTCATCGCAGAACCTAACCTCTCTGTGGATTACCACAATTCAGCGATTAGTGAACTCCGTGCTGGGGCCCACCCTTAGCTTTTCCACATTTGAGCCCTTCCGGCCAGCTTTCTGCTCAGGTTTCTGTGTGACCACTAGAGGTCAGCCTAACCCCAACGTTCAAAGCTCCCGGCCCAGGCCAAGAAACCGTGGCTACTGCGTCCAGAGGCAGAAGCAGAGATGTCCTGTGAAACTGGACACACGCGCCTTCCAAGTGTGTGTCTGACCTTCCCCACCAGCACTGGGAGTTTATCACCAGACTAAAAGGACGGAGACTCCCGTTGAGTTATTTCCGGGAAATCAGCAGGGGAGAAAAGGAGACAAAAGAAAGAGAGCTGGAAGTAATATACCTTTAAGTATTAGGTGCGCTTTGGGAACTCGTAAAAATAATTTTGCACTTATTAACCGGTTTAACGCTGATAAACGGGATAGGTTCATAAGCGACTGAGATTAGCTTGGGCCCAGGCCTGACTGCCAGTAAGAACCAGCCGATTGATTTCACGCCTGGGGTCTGAGAATCCTAAGCTCTGAGCACTTCCCAGGCGCTGACATCTTTTGGGTGTGTTGGAGGAGGGAGGGCACTCGATCCCTCCCTCCTTCTTTCCTGTCTGTGGCTCTTTGGGGGTCTCACAGACATGGGTTCAAATCCTGGTACTGCTGCTTGCCAGTCTTGTGGCCTCGCTGTGCCTCAGTTTCCCTCTCCGTAAAATGTAGAACCTTTCTAGCAGGTCACCCTCCGACCTCTCTGACTCCTCTTCTGTGTCCTCCGGAGTGCGAGCTCCTGGAGGGGAGGTTCTTTCTTGTTTAGTACGATCTTTCTAATGCCTAGAACGGTACCTGGCCCGTAGCAGGTGCTCAAGAAATATTTGCTGATGGTTGCCTGACTCTTCCCACTGAATGTCCCTTAACGTGTAAGTGTCCTCTCCCCCTTTCTATATTCCTAGTGAGAGCACATGACTTCAATAATTTCCTAGTGACTGTTAAGCCATTCATTCATTCATTCATTCATTCATTCCCGAACACTGTGCTTCTGATAAGTTCTGGGACTAGGAAGAGGCATGAGGTGCCCCCTCTTGCGAGTTTCCAGTCCAGGCTGAGACAAGCTGGCAAATATGAGTCCCGGTCTCAGCAGTCCCATCCCATCTGGCTCCACCATCCATGGACGTTTCCTGTGTACTGACCTTTGCCCACTTAGAAGCAGAACTCATTTTGGCCTCTTTGGCTAAGGGAAGAGTAGCACTGGGCTAGGCAGTCTCATCAGGTGTTACAGAAGAGGCAAGAACTGGGAGCATCTCTGAGGCTGCCCTAGAGAGATGGCCATGGGCAGGCCAGGTCGAGTCTGGGCTCTTTTGTTTTTTTTAAAGATTTTATTTTTTTCCTTTTTCTCCCCAAAGTCCGCTGGTACATAATTGCATATTTTAGTTGTGGGTCCTTCTAGTTGTGGCATGTGGGATGCCACCTCAGCATGGCTTGATGAGCGGTGCCATGTCCGCGCCCAGGATCCGAGCCAGTGAAACCCTGGGCCTCCTCAGTGGAGTGCACGACCTTAACCACTCGACCACGGGGCAGCCCCTGGGCTCTCTTTTGAATGGACAGGCAAGGAGGAACCAGGCTTCCCTGGTCGGAGGAACCTGCTAATCTTCCTAAGACCCATTGCTAAAAAGCCAACCACACTCAAACAGTTCATGTGTAGGTTTCGATCCTAAATGCAAATAGATGCATTATAAGCCAGTCACACCTGCTCCTTTCAAGGCCTGTAGGCTTCAGGTAATTAGGGAGAGTCTCTTAGCCAAAGAGAGAAAGCCTCATTACAAAGGGGCACTTCCCAGACCCTGGAGAGATCCGCCCTCCCCCCCCGACCCCTGCCAGGAATCCAGAGCCCTACCATCCTTTGAGACTGTTCTGCATCTTCTGACTCATTGAGCGGTGGGCAGGTCTGACATCGTGGGGTAGACCAGATGGACCTTGAGCAGTGTTTGGGGCACACATGGGCATTGTTCCTCATGATAATCAATCAGCAACGTGGCAGCTACTGCAGTTCTTACTGGACCAGGTAGGTGGCCTTTCAGCCCTGATGCTGTGCGGGGCTCACTGACAGTCAACAGCAACGTTTCAGCCGTACTTGCTAGGGGTCCGTCATTGTTCCAAGTCCTGGTATACATTAACCCCCACAGCAGCCTAGCGAGGTGGGTACTGTTATCATCAGCCCCATTTTACAGAAGAGGAAACTGAGGCACACAAATCCCAGTCGTGGGACGAGGGTCACGCAGTTGACAGATGGCAGAGCTTCGATTTGAACCTCCGTAGTTTGACTCCAAGTCAGGGCCCTGAGCTTCCACACTGTATTACCTCCCAGGGGAGTCAGGGGGACTCCGTTTTTGCCAGGCACTGACTGGTTCCCAGTCCAGCTCTGTCCCTTCTGGATGTTGTAAATAGATAAAGGCTGTGGTGGCTCTATCTAGTCTGGAGTACAACTTTTTCTTTGGCTTTTGATCTTAAAAACTGAGAATTTGCTTCCCTTGTTCTCTGGTTTTACGTGACAACCTTCTCCCTAAGGCGATGGGTAGGTGACTCATGTTGCGTTGCCTGGGGGATTGGGGTAGGGAAGAGCCTCAGAGAACTCGAGATGAAATACATCACACCTGCTTCTATCTTGCTCCCCGTCTCCTCTAGCTCCCCTTTGTTCTACTTCCCGTCAGCCTCAGTGTTGGGGGTGGGGTTTAAGATTCTGTGGCCGGCCCAGGCCTAGCCCCCTGGGCAGTGCTGGCCAGTAGAAATATAATGCAAGCCACATGTGTAATTTTAAGCTTTCTAGTAGCCACCTTAAAAAGGTAAAAAGACGCCAAGCAAATTAATTTTATTTTATTTCTTTTCTTTTTTTTTAAAGATGGGCACCTGAGCTAACAACTGTTGCCAATCTTTTTTTTTTTTTTCTGTTTTTTCTCCCCAAATCCCCCAAGTACACAGCTGTATATTTTAGTTGTGGGTCCCTCTAGCTGTGGCATGTGGGACACTGCCCCATGATGGCCTGATGAGTGGCGCCATGTCAACACCCAGGATCCAAACCAGTGAAACCCTGGGCCACCAAAGCAGAGTGCACGAACTTAACCACTCGGCCAGGGGGCCACCCCACTCCTTTTTTTCTTTTGAGGACGATTAGCCCTGAGCTAACATCTGCTGCCAATCCTCCTCTTTTTTGCTGAGGAAGACTGGCCCTGAGCTAACATCCGTGCCCATCTTCCTCTACTTTATATGTGGGACGCCTGCCACAGCATGGCTTGCCAAGCGGTGCCATGTCTGCATCCAGGATCCGAACCTCGAACCCCGGGCCACCGAAGCAGAACGTGCGAACTTAACCCCTGCGCCACCGGGCCAGACCCGGAAATTAATTTTAGTAATGTTTTATTTAACTCAGCATGTCTAAACTATTATTATTTCAATATGTTATCAGTATAAAAATTCATTACGTTCCTTTTTTCACACTAAATCTTTGAAAATACTGGTGTGTTTAGGCCCAGTGGCTGCTGCGTTGGACAGCACAGCTCTGGAGCCCTGGACTTCTACGTTCTGGAGTGATCTCACTTCAGCCACTAATGTCAGAAGATGGCTTACGTCCCAGGGTTATGCTTGTCCCCAACTTAATTTCTCCTGGAGAAGTGAACTTTGTTCTCTTTTAGCGGAGAATTGTGCTGGGTTTGGCAATTGTGGGATGTTTTCCAGAAGGCAAATGCTAAACCCTGACCCAGGTTGGCTTAACACGTGGAGAACAGGACAATATTTATTCCTACAACAACTACTTATTGAAGACTTTAGAAATTCAAGATCCTGTTCAAGGTTCTGGGGAAATGGGAGCAAATTCTCTCTACAGAGGTAAGATTCTGGTGATCTGCAGAAGGTTCTGCTCAAATCTTCAGCTGAGTGCAGATCAGAGGAAACTACCTGAGGCCAAGGAAAGGGCACCGAGAAGAATCAGGCTGAGCTTACACGGGGTCGGGAATTATTTGTATTCTCACCAATCACATGTGGGATATGGGCAGAATCCTGGGAAAGATATTGCTCAGTAGTGCCCAAATTAACCCTAGGTTAAAGACTGTTCTGGACCTGCCTAGCAATCTTAAAAGCAGGCTTCGAAACATTCAAGTTGTTTCTGGTAACTTAACTGCATTCTAACACAAAATGCAAATGTATTTAAAGGAAGACAGAAAATTTCAGCACTTGACAATGTAAAATTCACAATGTCTGGCATCCAAGAAAAAATTACCAGGCATGCAAAGAAGCAGGAAATAGGAGCTATAATGAAGGGAAGAAAATCAATCAATAGAAACAGCTCCAGAAATGTCACAGATGACAGAGTTAGTAGACAAGGACATGAAAACAGCCATTAGAAACACGCTCCATATGCTCAAAAAGGGAGAGGAAAGCACAAGCATGTTAATGAGAGACACGAGAGATATAAAAAAAGACCCAAGTCAAACTTCAAGATCCGGGAATCTCAAGGAAACCCAAGCAAATCTTGGCTTCAACACTTGCTGTGCAACCATGGGCAAATTAGTACCTCTGTCTGAGCCTGGGTTTCCTCGTCTGTTGCATACTAGCTAACACACCCTGAGCGTTCGTTCTGTGCCAGGCACTGTTCTAAGAGCTTTCCAGAACAAAATGACGTAGGTGTTGTTATGATCACCTCCATTTGACAGATGAGGAGACGAAGGATGAGGCGCAGAAAGCTGAGGTAACACTGCAGCTTACATGGCGCAGAGGCCTGGTGGATCCAGAATTCAAACCAGAGCCCAGGCTCTCAGCCTCTATGTGCTTCTACCTCTCTCAGCTCGGAAAGACTGGAAAAATAATAGTATTTGCCACATAGGCTTTTTTTTAAAAAAATTTATTTTTTCATTTCGGCTTTATTGACGTATAATTGACAAATGAAATTGTAAGATATTTAAAGCGTACATTGTGATGATCTGATATACATACATATTGTGAAAGGATTCTTCCCAGTTAGTTAATTAACTCATCCATCACTCCATCACCTCACATATTTATCTTTTTTTTTGGGGGTGAGAACATTTAAGTTCTA
Source organism: Equus quagga (assembly GCF_021613505.1). Lineage (NCBI taxonomy): Eukaryota > Metazoa > Chordata > Mammalia > Perissodactyla > Equidae > Equus > Equus quagga. Next base: position 18,828,357 of record NC_060273.1, on the reverse strand, counting down.
CTCTCTTAGCAAATTTCAATTATACAATACAATCTTACCAACTACAGTCACCCTGTTTTCCGTTGAATCCTCAGACCTTGTTCATCTTGTAGCTGAAAGTTCACAGGCTTTCTGTGATGGTTAAACCCGATACTCCACGTGAATGTGTTCACTTAGCGCAGAGTGTTTGTTCAAAGCAAAAAATAAATGAAAACTTCAAGTGGGTTCAGAATGGCTGGTGTGGGGAGAGGTAAGGTCTGTGAGGTCACGAAGGAGCACTGACACCACTATTTACCAACCACGGGATGGAAGGTTCTGGAGGCCACAGCCCACTCTGGGCTGTCGTGTAGAAACCTTGCTTCCCTTGGGTGCCCACCCCTTCCCACATCCCCACTTGCTCTTTCCCTGGAAAGGAGGAAGTGGGTGAAGCGTTGTGGCTTCTTCCTTCCTTCCCCTCTCCTGGGAGTGAGCCAGGTATGGTCAGGGAAGCTGAGCGAAGAGAAGTTGACTGAAGGCTCTTTATGTCTTTGTTCTTTTTTGAGTCACCAAAATGGCATACTTCTTGTTTTATTTAAAGATGTTGTCAGATCTCGAAAGAAGTACACAGGCATATTGGGTAAACGATCCAGTGTAATCTGGCTTCTAAAATGATCTTTGTTGCATTCTGAAAGATTTTCTTGGTTCTAGATTAGATCGATGGAACCTGAGTTCGAGCCCTGGTCAACTCTGCCATTTTCTGTCCAGACTGATCCCTGGGACCAAGTATTGGAGAAAAAGGCAAGTCTGCAGTTTACTAAAGCTGTGGACATCACTTAACAGGTTGGAATTACCCTCTTTTATGTATCTATTTCTTTGCATAGATATTTCCAAAACTTTCGTCAAAGTTAGGTTAGTATCATTGTTACATTTATTCCTTAAAATTTCCTTTTATTGTTTCTTATTACAAAAATAACACATGTTCCTTGAACATTTAGAAAAGGTAGGTAAATAAAAAGAAGGAAACAAAGATTACCGGTTGTCCAGCACACTTTAAATTTTGAGGTATATTTTTCCAGCATTTAAAAAATGTCTTATCTGATGAAAATGGGGGTCACACTTTTAAAAATTGATGTATCATGGGTATCTTCCTCGGCCATTGTTTATTCTTCTGTAATGTAAATTTTTGTGTGGCCCCATGATAAAGATACAATCAGGTTACATTAAATGCAAATTTGAATTACACAGTTTGAAATAGTAGGGTATAAAATATTAATTAAATCTTGTTTTATGGGCAAAATTTGAAATAATGTGAATCCGGCTTTCCATTGATTTTTCGTAGGAAATTTAATCTTGCTAATGTAAGTTCTGCATTCTGCGAGATCTTCAGCAATACCATCCCTTGCGTAAAATATGACTATCCTCCACTGCCGTTTATTTAGCCAGCCCCCTACTGATGGTCACTTATTACCGAAATGAGCTTCTTGGAGGATAAATCTTCACACACGTCCGTGATGATCTCTTTAGAAAAAATTCTTAGACGTGGAATTGCTGGGTCCAGGCTTTGGATGCACATTATCAAAATCCCGTCCTGAAAGGTGGTGTTAACATTTGTTTAACAAATTTTTATATAGTGTTGACCATGTGCCAGGCTCTGCTCTAAGAACTGTGCATTGCATCCTCATCATGGCCATACACAGTAGGTACTATTATCATCATCCCCATTTGACAGATGAGGAAGCTAAGTCAGCTGCAGGCGCCTGGGTCACAGATGTAAGTGAGGAGCTGGCTTCTGAGTCCTAGCTCCAACCCGCTCTGCTATGCTGCTTCTCCATCGTTCTGAGCAGCAAACTACCAGGTCATTTCCCTGTACCCTTGCCCCCAAGGGGTGGTATCTAGCAGCTCAAAGAGATTCTGAAAATACTACTTACACTAAGGAAATCAATCCACCAAAATGTGATTTCTGAGCGCTGGTAACATCAGAGACAAAAAGAAGTTCTAGTCCTTGGCTATCAGTGAATTGCTGGCCTGTTTGATTTCTTTTTTAAGAAACCCCATCAAAGTAATATTTTTGGAAGCTTCCCTCAGGCAGAAGAGACCTCTCATCTTTGGTCTTCATGTAACAGATGTTTGTGGGGTCCATCAGTTCTCTCCAAGGCTCTGCTCACAGCACCAGGATTTTAGGAAACTCTCCTAAGCTGCGGCCCTCTGCCTCTGCTGTCGCTACAGATGCTGGCTCCGTGCTTTGAGGTCTCCACAGCCTGCCACAGTCCCTGACCCAGTGCTTGCTTTATTCGCACACTGCCGTGAACCGTCACGCTGAGAGACTAACAAAGAGGCATGGCACTCTGTAGCTTTTAACCTGAGGTAGAGAGCTGAGTTTGTGTACTCTCCCTGAGCTCACCTGCGGGATGACTAATTCTTTTCCAAGACCTCTAGACCCTTGCCTTAGTTAGGGTACAAAATGCTAAGTTGCTATATCATAAATATCCAGCAATATGTGGCTTACAGACTAGCTGGTTCTCTCTCATGTAACAGTTCCGAGGTAGCAGTTCTGATCAGCAGGATGGCTCTAATCTGCATGGTTTTCTTGGGTCCCAAGTTCCTTCCATCATGATGCTTTGCCATGTTAGGCCACTAACCCTGTATGCACAGTCAAGGATTCCAGCCAGTGAGAAAGGGAAAGGACACAGAGGAGCCACGCCCAGGCTCAAGGTCTGGGCACAGATCACTTCCACTTGAGTCCATTGGCAAGAACTGAAATGTCATAACACCTAACCGCAAGGGAGGCAGGGGACGTGTAGCTCAGCCACGCACCCGGAAAGAAGGAGAGAACGGGTCTGCAGGAGAGCTCGTGGCGTCCAGGGACCCTCCAAGCAAGAGGCAAACCCACCTGGGCATCTGTCTGCGCGCAGTGAGGTAATCTTGATAATTATTTCTTGTCCCTCTTCCTATATCATGTCAATGGGAGAATTTAAGAATGGGATATGTACACATCTGGAATTCATTTAGTCTCGGTACACCAGCCTCATGGGCTCTGCAAACTTATCCTAAAAACATGTATTCATCTTCTTGTTTGCTCTATTTGACTCAAAAATTAGCTCGTAATTTAAAGTTAGAGCAGAGTACACAGGCTTTGGGGACAAAAATTCCTGAATGAGAAGCCCAGCTCCACCATTTACCGACCTTCTGTGCGGCTTTGGCCATGTTACTTAAACCCTCAACATATCCAGAGGAAGAGCGAAGGCTGCTTCTCCCCTGACACCCTTGGGGTCTCATTGGCCCTGCTAGCTTGTGTGCCTGTCCCGGAACTGCGGTTTGGGGAACGAGCTTAGCTGAATGGTTTAAGCCACTTGGGACCCACTCCTGGAGCCAGGGATGTGGTCCCTCCCAAACAACTCTACGGCTGTCATAGAGTTCCTCCAAAGGGAAATTGGGTTGTAATTACCAGAAAGGCAGCCCAAACAACAGATGTCCACTACAGAGAAAGTGTTTGAAGAATGAGTTAATTGGGCCTAATTATGGCCCAATTTTTATTTGTTTTTTGAAATTACAAGCTGACTTCTTTGATGACGATGGATGAACTAATGGTCTCTGGCAGTTTTCGTTCATATCCGTCTTAGCTGACTTTTAGAATTTCCTTTCACTGCTTTGTCCACACCAATGAATGCTTTCTTTCCCCCATGGTGTCTTCAGTGTCTTTCTGACCTACAGGTTCATCAGACACCCGTAGACCAATGGATTGAAGAGGAACCCAGCAGGAATCTGTATATTTCTGAACTTCCAGTATTTGCCTTAGAAAGGGCAATGAACTTTTGAATATATATATCATAGGCTTTGGAGACAAAAGTTTTGTATATATATAAAATTATATATACATATAAAATATATGTATATAAATATATGTCCATATATTTAATATAGATAAGTAAACTTTTGGAATCTGTTTCTCCTTTGTAAAATTTTACAATAGAAATTGATGCTCTCTAAAGTTCTTTTCAGGGCTGGCCTGGTGGCATAGTGGTTAAGTTTGCGCATTCTATTTTGGTGGCCCAGGGCTCGCGGGCTGGGATCTTGAGCACAGACCTACAAACCACACATCAAGCCATGCTGTGGGGGCATCCCACATACAAAATAGAAGGTGGCCACAGATGTCAGCTCAGCGAAAATCTTCCTCGAGCAAAAAGAGGAAGATTGGCAACAGATGTTAGCTCAGGGCCAATCTTCCTCACCAAAAAAAATAAATAAATGAAATTCTTTTTAGCATGAAGACCCTTTGGAGAGGCTGCTCTATAGTATAACAACAATAATAGTTGCGTACTCACTGGACGCTGCCCTAGGCTCTAATACATATAGTATTTGACCTCATTTAATTTTCACAACCACCACACAAGGTGTGAACTATTATTACTTCCTTTTAGAGATGAGAAAATTGAGGATTAAGGAAGTTGTGTGATTTGTTCAAGGTCACATTAGAAGTGGTCACTCGGAGCTGGAATCAAGGTTGGTCAGATCCCACAGTCTTGTGCTCTTAATTGTGCTCGGCTGCCCTGCAGCTCCTACTTGGGAGGAAAGGACTCAGATGTGGGAGACAGAAAGACTTGGACTTGAATTCTAGATTTAGCACTGTGTGACTTTGGGAAAGTTATTTAACCTCTCTGAGCTTCAGGAAGATGTACGATGGAAATAATAATTACTATCTTATGGGTAAGTGGTTAAATTGAAGTAGTTAAATTAACAGATGTAAAATTTTGGGCACATAGTAGGTACTCAATAAGGGACATCTATCTTAATGATCCGATAAACCAGCTAGATGCACGAGAACTCTATGAGTGAGTCACTGCTTTGAATGCCCATCATAAATAAGTATGTCTGTGAAAGATGTTGTCTTTAATGAAACTTTGCCTGTTTCAAACTGAAAGACATGTGTTTGACATATACAACTAACATGTGATGGAGCAGGGATAAAATTTTTAAAATACCCATACCAGTGAATGCTGTTTTGCAAACAGAAGTGTTTTTCCTCTTTCAGTAATCTGGGTCATTTTCCCTGTTAAGGGAAACCGTTTTCTCTAGCCCATGAGATTTATTTTCCTAGGAAAGAGAAGAGGTAAAAACACTTGCTAACACACAGAAGGCCATAGGATAGGGAAGAAGAAGGATATGATGCAGGGGAGTTCCACACAGGGAGGGAGGGGAAGTGGCACACGTGCCTCCCTTTTGGTCTGGGGGGTTGGACGTCAGAGTAGAGGAAAAGAGGAAGCACAAGGGGCCAGATAAGTGTGTCCTCTGGATCACAGCTCCTGCTGGGTGGAGTGGCAGGTGTAGATGAAAATCAACCAGAGGCATTTGGCTTGCCCGTAATCCCTATTAGGGATTCTGGGATGAAATGAGTCACAGGGAGCCTGCCCCAACATGAGAAGGCTGCAGTATCACTGATGGTGTACTGTGCTCATGCAGAGATGGCCTGGGCTGGTGTCTTGAGTCTCTGTCAATTCTCAAGGGCCTGGGAACACCCCAGCAACTCCCTCCACCATTCTCCACCATCACCAAGAGGGACAAAGAAGCAACTGAATGTGCTAGCTGTCCTTTTCTTGTAAGGTCAAAATGACCCTGCAGCTAAGAACTGCAGGATGGATTACTTGGGCCAGGGAGATTGAATTGAAGTCACAACCAAGTCTCAGAAGGATCCACAGAGCCAGTGAAAGCTAAGGTGGGACCTACTCAGCACAGGGTGCTGGCCCAGCCACCCAGGAGTATAAGCAAGTAGGAGCACAGACCATGAGTTCTACCAGCTGTGGTACTCAGCAGCAGAGGCCAGAAGGAGCATCAGTGATGGGGCAGGACAAGGAACATCTCTGTGGAGGGCAGTGAAGATCCCGGAGACAGCACAATGAGGAGTCTGTGGACCTCATCCTTTGCCCACCTCTATCATCAGAAGGAAGTGTAAGATTTACTATGCCCCTAGATGCCATCTTGAGAAGGAGACTGAGGAACCAGCCCTTGAGAGGACATAGATATCCGTGGTAGTGAATGTGAACCTTAAATTGGATTAAATATTTATCCAAAAGAAATTGAGCCAACTTGGGAGAGACTGTTCTGAACTAGAAGTGACCAAGTTTCCTTAATTGGAAGTTAAGATTTTTCACCTCTGCCATCAGTGGGATAGGAGCTCATGGGCAAGATATTTACAAATGAGAAAGCTCATTTTTTGCACACTGAGTTGTACTATGTAGCAGATACTGTTGGTTGCTCTGATTTTAGGGGTCCTCCTTCTTTCTTTGCAGCCATTTGTTCTGGGAGACTGGCCCTTTCCCCCATGACCCAGAATGAGATATTGATTAGTCCAAACTGGTCACTGTGCCCCTCTTCCCTTGTCAGCAATTGGTTTAGGCATGGGCTTGTGCAACAATTCTGGCCATGAGACATTGGGACACTACTGGGGGGCATCTGGGAAGATTTCCCTCACTGAAAAGGAGAGATACACAGGGAAGAAAGTCTCCATTCTGATGCAGTTAATGACTGGAACTGTGGCAGACAGCTTAGGACCAAGAGGCCAGTTAGCTGAGGACTAGCAGACACACTGTGAGGGCAGGGTAGGAAGCTAGAGGGAAGCTCGGTCCATGATGATGCTGTCACACTGCTGAATGGACCACACTACACCCACCCTTCTTGTTATGTGAGAAAATAAATTCCATAAGTTAAAGATATTTGAGGTGAATATCTGTTACTTGCAGCCAAAAGCACCCTAAATGAGGCAGGGTGTAGGCAAATTTTCGGCCTTGCTACTCTGGCTGCATAAATGTATCCATATGATTGCAAAAAGGAAAATAATGCTAACAGTCATTAATACTGAAGACCACTTAAATTACTTCCTCCACGAAAGCTTTATTTCCAGACTATTGAACCCTCTGGGTTTGACAGCAGCATCTATTTCACACGGTAGCATCTCCTCTTGTTTGCCTTCAGTACCTTTCCTAAGGGACGAGACGAAGCCACACTTGTTAATTCTTCTTGAACATGAACAAAAGGATCTTTTTTACCCTTTTAAAATATATTATTAAAATGTAAAAAGAATATGTTTCCTCTAGAGTTGCTTGGAAACTGAACTGGGAGCAGTTAAACCTCAAACTCACTGACGCTTTTTGGCTTTAACTGGAATCACCTTTGCCTTTTCCTATGGAAGAAAAGAAGTCTTAGAACATGAAAGTATTTCCAGAAGAACTGGATTTTAACTGCTGAGCTGACCAGAGATAGAAGACTCACACCAACCGGAGATGTATAATTGGGCTCTTTTTTTAACATTCAAAGTTCTCTCTGACTCTCCAAAATTGTATCTACTTTGGCTTAGCTTATTTTTTTCCCTAATCAAATGACAGTTTTTGGAGTTCATCATCACACATGCCTACTTACTTTGTGCAAATTATTTCAGGATAATTTACTAGCTGGAGAGAAAGAGGGAGGGCAGGAGGGAGAGAAGGAAAGATAGAGGGCAGGAGGGGGAGAGGGAGAGAGAGAGAGAGAGAGAGAACTGATCCTTCCAAGGACTGTTTCCATTGCAAAATATCCCAGAATTTCGTATTCAATGGACCAGCAATTCTCAAGCCATGTCTTTCCTTTTAGAAATGCTGTGATGTTCTAAGGTAACTTCAAGGGGTAAGTTGGAGACTGGGATAGAAGATGGCAAATTGTCACTGCTTCCCTCTGCTTCAATTTGAACAAGCTCAGATATTATTTGTTTTAAACCGGGGGCTTTGAAAAGGGCTTGTGGAAAAAAATATTTCCATTGCAAAATAGAGTTTTAAAACAACAGTGTTCTATAAGAACAAACAAATGCATACCATTCAAATATTATGGCCTGACCTTTAGTGTCATGTGGGTTTCTCACACAAAATAGCAGATGAGAATAGAATTTAAGTGAATAATATTGTAGCAGTTAAAGTAGTTATTATCCAATGTAACAAATAAACACCAAATGTTCAGTGGCTTAACACTGTAGACATTTATACATCGCTCATTCAAGGCATGCACTCTAGTCAGTGGCAGTTCTCCACCTGGCAGTCATTCAGGGACCCAGTTGTATTGGTTGTCTATTGCTGTGTAACAAATTACCCCATGAAAACGTTTTTTATCTCACACAGTTTCAGAGGGTCAGGAATTTGGGACTGGCTTAGATGGGTGTTTCTGGATAGAGTCTCTCATGAGGTTGTATTCAAGATATTGGCTGGGGCACAGTGATCTGAAAACTTGACTGAGATCTGCTTCCAAGATGGCACACTCATGGCTAACAAGTTGATGTTGGCTGTTGGTAAGAAGGTTCAGTTCCTTATGATGTGGACCTCTCCACAGGGCTGCTTCAGCATCCTTGGAACACAGCATTGGCTTTCCCCAGAGTGAGCGATCCAAGATAAAGCAAGACAGAAACTACAATGTCTTTCCTGACTTAGCCTTGCAAGCTGTACTTCACCATTTCCATTAAATCCTATTGATTACACGTCAGTCCTATTCAGTAAAAAAGGTGAATACATAGGTGTGAATACCTGGAGGTGAGACTCATTGGGAACCATATTAGAGGCTGGCTACCACATTAGGATCCTGCTGTCTTGTGGCTACCATCCCCTTGGGTCTTAGCATTTTCTGCTTCAAGGCAGAGGAAGAGGAAAGAGCACAAAGGAGCCCCATGTGGGAGGCTTTTACGGACCAGGATAAGAAGTGGTGCACATTACTTCCATTCACACTCCATGGTCAGAACTTGATCATGTGGTGCCCCTAACTATAAAGGTGGCTAGGAAATGTCATCCCTTGCTGGGGAGCCTCTTCCCAGCAACAACCCTGTGTTACGGAAGGGAGAGCATGAACTTTTGGTGGAAAGAGAATGGTCTCTGCCATGGAAGGACTAAAAAGTTAATATATGCAGAATGCTCAACATAATGGCACAGAGCAAATGCTCACTGAATGATAATCATTATATACAGCTCTTCTGATGATCTAGTGCCTACTCAGAACATGAGATGTATTTGCCTTAAATAAAGATTTATTGTGGGGCCGGCCCCATGGCTGAGTGGTTAAGTTTGCACGTTCTGCATCAGCAGCCCAGGGTTTTACTGGTTAGGATCGTGGGCATGGACATGGCACCGCTCGTCAGGCCATGCTGAGGCGGCGTCCCACACAGCACAGCCAGAAGGACCTAAACTAGAATATACAACTATGTACTGGGGGGCTTTGGGGAAAAGAAGAAAAGAAAAAAAAAGATTGGCAACAGATGTTAGCTCAGGTGCCAATCTTTAAAAAAACAATAAAATAAAGGTTTGTTGTATGGATGAATGAGTTAAGGTAATGGATGTGAGAATGGTGCAAGTGGGAGGAATTATAGTTGATATTTCTTGAATTGAATTTCTTGAAGTTACATTGGCTATCCTTATGGAGGTACAGGTGATTCTCTGGTAGTGGATATTACTGTCCCCATTTCAGTCGGTCAACTAGAGATAGCAAACATTTAAGGCTTTGAGCGTGATATGGTCATTGTTGCAACTACTCGACTTTGTCCTGTGTAAGCAGCCATAGACAACATGGAAATCAATAGGCATGGCGGTGTTCCGATAAAACTTGATTTACAAAACAGGTGGTAGACTGGATCTGGCCCAGGGGCTGTAGTTTTCTGACCCCTACGGCATTGAGAAGGCAAGGGCAAAGCCGCAAGCAACAACATGGATAAATCTCTAAAAAACATTGAATGGAAAAAGACAAACACCAAAGAATCTTCCATTTGTATAAAGTTCAAAAGCTTGAAAAGTTAAATTGTATTGTTTAGGGGTGCATACTGAGGTGGTGAAACTATAAAGCAAAATAAGGAATTGATTATACAAAACGCCAGGATTGTGGTTACCCCTGGAGAGTCCGGAGGGGAGTGTAAGTGGGAGGGGGCACAAGGCACTCCTGGAGTGCTGGCAATAATCTTATTTCTTGACCTGGTGGTGGTTTCACAGGCGTTCACTTTAAACAATTTGTTAAGTTGTATTTTTCTGTTTTATACACAAAGAGTGCATTCTGTTTCTCCATAAAATGTTGAATAAAAATGAATATTAAGAATCATGCACCATGCTATTATGCTCCATTAACTAATTGAAATCTCTTTTCTTTGGTTAACAGACATTAACCTTTATTTCTACATCATTCTTATTAGTCAACTCATTGGTATTCAGGCCTGGCTATGCATCAGAATCTCTGGTGGAGTATTTCTTCCCCCAAAACACAGACGCCTGAGCCCATCCTCTAAAGATTTTGACTCAGCAGATCCAGATGGGGGCCCAGGCCTGGAGAGTTTGCAGACACTCCCCAAGTGATGGGGATATGCAGCTGATGCTGGGAACCTCTCGTTTAAACTGTGCTATCTTACCACAGTTTCTGCATAGAATTCCCCTTAGTCACACACTTCGCCCCCAATATTCCTCCAAATTGACAAGCTGAGCATTTTATTTTTAATTGCGTTTGCAATTTGAAGTTGGTTTTCCTTTGAGTAAAAAAGTCCAGTCCTATTCATGGTGTTATCTCATCTGACATTTATTCTAGCCTCCCATTCACCCACTCTTAAACTGCAACACCTTGAAACTGCCTTTTTAATACACGCATTTCCTTATTTGAAGCCAAGTGCACATTCTTGGCTCCTTACAGCCAATCCTGTCACTCCTCCTTTCTCCCTGCGTTGCAGAGGGCTTGCCACCCACCCTAGCGTAGATAAGTGCCTGTTTATCCCTGCCTTTGTTTCTGGGCCCTAAGTCAGTTTCCTATCAAGAGGAAACATTCCTTCCATCCTCTGCTGACTCATCTTTATCAGCATTTACTGGAGAACCTTATCAATGGCCTTTTGAACATCTACATAAATTAAATTTATCCCTCTTATCCTCATTCTTTATTTACCCTTCCAAACATCTCTAGCAATTACAAAATATTCCAGATTGACTTCCTCTTTGAGGAAGCACTGCGCTTCTTCCCAATAGGTTTGAAATAAATGTTTAATAATTTGTCCATTGGAAGGTAATCTCCATTTCTGTTAAGCCAGGGTAACCATAAGTCCCTGTTAGCCTTGGACAGTCTTGCTTTATGCCTGGTAATTGTCAATGGGGCCCTCTTTTACTTAAAGAAAAAAAAGTGTCAGTTTGGGTGGTGAATTTGATGGTGACCTTATTAAAGTTCACGCGGTACAGTTGAAAAATAACAAGAGGAAGAATCAGGAGATCTGGATCCACATCCCTCTAGGTCACAAACCAGCTGTGTGGGTTTGATGATTATAAACGCTCACTCTCAAAGTGTGCTCCCCAGACCAACAGCATCAGCATCTCCTGGGAGCCCGTTAGAAATGCAGAATCTCGGGCCCCAGCGCAGACCTACTGAACTAGAATTTGCTCTTAACAAGACTCCCAGGTGATTTGAATGCACAATACAGTTTTTGAAGCGCTGTCCTAAATCTCACTGGGCTTCGGTTTATTAATAAAATTAAAACTACAGCATTAAAAACAATGTCAGTGCATTCGGTTCATTGCATTTTAATAACAAACCCACAGGAACAACAGAGAAGTACATTAAAAATGTGTACTTACATGGAGGATGACTTGCTTTTTTTTAAAAAAGTGAAGGAATGGAATCTTCTATACAACTAAGTGCTACAAACACCATTTAGTTGTCATCCATAAGACACGTACCTGGCTAAGATGGCTGTCATTGGAGGAGAGCACCCTGCACAGATGGAGGCATTTGTGAGCAGCCAGTACTCATCGGAGCTGGACCTGGTGTCCTCTGTCCATGTAAAGAGTACCTGGTGGGGGGCCGGCTCCGTGACCGAGTGGTTAAGTTGGCGCACTCCGCTGCGGCGGCCCAGGGTTCGGATCCTGGGCGTGGACATGGCACCGCTCGTCAGGCCACGTTGAGGCGGTGTCCCACATCCCACAACTGGAAGGACCTGCAACTAAGATATACAACTCTGTACAGTGGGGGTTTGGGGAGATAAAGCAGAAAAAAAAAAAAAGATTGGCAACAGTTGTTAGCCCAGGTACCAGTCTTTAAAAAAAGAAAAAAAAGGAAGATTGGGAACAGTTGTTAGCCCAGGTGCCAATCTTTAAAAAAAAAAAAAAGAGTACCTGTGGGCCACCACTAGCATCTAATGTATATTTTACTAAATCTGATGCATTCTTCTCTATTCTCTCTTATTAGTGTTAGAAGCATTTACTAATTACTCTTTGATAATGGTAACTTTTTTTCATCGAGGTTATGATAGTTTATAACGTTGTGAAATTTCAGCTGTACATTATCATTTGTCGGTCATCTTATAGGTGTGCCCCTTCACCCTTTGTGTCCACTCCCCACGCCACTTCCCCCTGGTGACCATTAATCTGTTCTCTTTGTCCTTGTGTTTATCTTCCACATATGAGTGGAATCATACAGAGTTTGTCTTTGTCTATCTGGCTGATTTCGCTTAACATAATACCCTCCAGGTCCATCCACATTGTAGTGAATGGGATGATTTTATCAGATAATGGTAACTTTTAAAGTCCTGTGTTAATTCTTTTCAAACATTTTCATGGATGTCATAAGAGCGGGAGTGGATCCTCTGAAGCAGGCAAACTGCTCTCTGAAAGTCTGGCATTTGCTTACAATTATGTGTTTTATCTCTAAAATCCAAATAAATTGCATCTTCTAGAAAAAAGAGAAAAAAGTGTACCTGTCTTAAAAATCCAAATGCTGCATCATCTAGAAAATACTTAACTGGTTTATTTATGATTATTATAGAGTTGTTCACTAAACATTTTGACTTACATGAATGCTGTGTGTCCCTGTTTTGCAATAAAATTCCCACACAAGCAAAAGTGGGAAGAAAAAAAAACCTTGTAATACCTGTTTTTTTTTTGAAGAAGATTAGCCCTGAGCTAATATCTGTGACCATCTTCTTCTACTTTATATGTGGGACGCCTACCACAGCTTGGCTTGATAAGCGGTGTGTAGGTCCACGCCAGGGATCCGAACTGGCAAACCCCAGGCTGCCAAAGTGGAGTGTGTGAACTTAACCACTGCACCACCAGGCCGGCCCCTTGTAATGTTTGTTTTTGTCTCTTATTTTTCCATTCTCAGTCATACACTGAGATTGCTTTTACCCACTCAGAAAAAACAGTATTATATGCAAATTCCCAATAACAGCAAAAAGGAAAAGCTATTTTTCTCTCTTTTTTTAGGAAGATTAGCCCTGAGCTAACTGCTGCCAATCCTCCTCTTTTTGCTGAGGAAGACTGGCCCTGAGCTAAAACATCCATGCCCATAGTCCTCTACTTTATATGTGGGACGCCTGCCACAGCATGGCATGCCAAATGGTGCCATGTCCGCATCTGGGATCTAAACCAGCGAACCCCGGGCCGCCAAAGTGGAACGTGTGCACTTAACCGCTGTGCCACCGGGCTGGCCCCAGGAAAAGCTATTTTTATTGAGGTGAGAAGGAAATCTTCCTTGTCATACTGGTCTTGGGGAGCATATGCAGCATGCTTTCCAGATGTTTTGCAGTGTGGTAGTTACTGCTATAGACTGAACACTTGTGTCCCCCCAAAATTCATGTGTTGAAATTCTGTCCCCCAATGTGATGGTACTAGGAGATGGGGCCTTCGAGAGGTCATTAGGTCACAAGGGGGGAGCCCTCATGAGTGGGATTAGTGCCCTTCCAAGAGAGGCCCTACAGAGACCCCTTGCCCCTTCTGCCAGTGAGGACACAGGGGGAAGACAGCACAAGAAGATCTTAAAAGCAGCCGAGGAAGAAAAGACAATTAACCTAGTGTGTAGGCCGACAACGGAGCTCTCAACAGCAATAACACTAATCAGCAGACAATGAAGTAATATCTTTAAGGTTCTGAGAGAAAACGATATGTATGAACCAGACACTGAACGTGCAGCTGACTTCATCTTGGACTTTCTAGCCTCCAGGACTGTGAGAAAGCAACGTCTGCTGTTTAAGAGCCCCAGTCTATGGCATTCTGTTATAGCAGCCCAAATGGCACAAGACAGTTACTCACTGGGCACTAGTGGCACCAGGTTGGTATCTTCAAACAAGTAAGCCTGGTAGTCCTTGCTTGCCTCCCTAAAGCACCAATGTCAACTTTTTGGAAGCCCAGATCTGGTGTGAAATCCAGGGCAATCGCTCACACCACACACAGGAAGGAATGTTCATGCGTTCTATAGATCTCTGATAACACCTGGTTTCATGGAATGGCCTTGCACCAAACTTGTAGCAACGAGGTTTCACTGCTCCGTTGAAAAAGGATGTGCTCTTATAAGAGATTTCTCTAGAGAGCTTTTCCCTGGGTGTTTTTTCACTGGCTGATTGGCAGGCACTCTCTTTATCATCAGCCAAGGTGGAGGGAAAGCCTCATTGCCCCCTGCTCCTTGGCGAGAGCTGGGTGAGCACGGGCTGTCTGGTGGTGGTGGCCGAACACAATTTATAGATCCCCACAGCATGCTGACCTCACAAGGATACTCTGCAGATATGAAGGTTTTTTGTTATTTGTTTTTTTTTTTTGAGGGAGATTAGCCCTGAGCTAATATCTGCCACCAATCCCCCTCTTTTTGCTGAGGAAGACTGGCCCTGAGCTAACATCCATGTCCATCTTCCTCTACTTTATATGTGGGACGCCTACCACAGCGTGGCTTGCCAAGCGGTGCCATGTCTGCACCCGGGATCTGAACCGGCAAACCTGAGGCTGCTGAAGCGGAACGTGTGAACTTAACCACTGCGCCACTGGGCTGGCCCAGTTTTTTTGTTTTTTGCTGAGGAAGATTCGCCCTGAGCTAACATCTGTACCAATCTTCCTCTGTCTTTTAGTTTGTAGGCTGCCAGCACTGCATGGCTGCTAACAGAGCGGTGTAGGCCTGCACCCGAGAACGAAACCCGGGTTGCCGAGGTGGAGCGTGCCAAACATAACCAGCAGGCCACCGGTGCTGGCCCCACATATAAAGTTTTAATTGTGGCCCTGAGGCTGGCCAATATACTGTTGACACAAGTAATCCATGATCAATCCATAAATCAAAATTGGGGTAAGTTTATTATATAAGCCAGGTCTGAGGACTATAGCCCCTGGGGGCTTCCTTCCCTAAGGAATGAAGCTCACCTAAAAAGTGGGGTGTACAGAGTGGTTATATGCCTTCTTGGAACAAAGAGCATAAATCACACATGACAGGAGTATTTCTTTTACTACTGTCACGAGATGCTTAGCTCGCACAGCAGGTCAGTGGTCACAAGGTGAGCACAGCAGGTCAGTAATTAATCTTTAGTTTCTTGGAAGAGATGCTTATCCTTAAGGAAATGGCGATATGGGGCGGGGGGGAAGCTTCATCCTTGTCTTTAAGGGCATCATTCTTGTCTTTGGGACATTGTAAATGTTTAATGCAGATGTACAACGCATGCTCAACAGGCCACATCAGGCCTTTCTGGAAAAACAAGGTCAGGTCGAATTAGTTTTAAACCAAACAGCTTCCTCATATACTCCAATATATCCTATTGCTTTTTATTTATTTATCATTGCCCATCCTGTGGGGCCTAGAAACTTCCAATATTTCACTCCCTGTATCCCCCCGCCCCCATGTACAGATGAGTATTTCCTAATGGGATTCTTGCATATACTCTATAAACACTCATTATGCATCATGCTTGGGGGATGTAGACACTCAGGGAGCTCAGTCCAGTGAGGGAGACGATCTCCAAGACTATCAAGACAGTTTAATGAGAGAGAAAAAAGAGCGTGCACCTCGTTCATGGGAATGTGATGTACCTTGCTTACCTGGGAAGGTCAGGGAACAATTTTAGGCAGAGGTAAGACTTGACCTGAATCTCAGAGGATAAATAGGAGTGAAAAAGGCAGGTGACATCCTCTGGGGGAAGGTCACTGTAGGACAGTGGTTCTCAGTTGGGGCTGACCCCTGATCCCGATCCCCCCAGATATTAGGTAATGTCTAGAGACATTTTGGTTGTTGCAACTTGGGGGGTTTTCCACTGGCATCTAGTGGGTAGAGGCCATAGCTGCTGCTAAACATCCTACAATGTACAGGGCAGCCCCCCAACTACCTGGGCCCAATTGTCAACAGTGCCGAGGTTGAGAAATCCTGCACTAGGAGAACGGAAAAGCATCTTTAAAGGACATGAAGCATTGGAGGATGAATAGGTTGGAAAACTGATGCAGAGGTACCTAGCAGGCAGAGGAGCTAGAGAAGAGTCCTCTGATGTGTGTCTTTCCCAACACCACCAAGCAACTCAACTGTTCCCAGCGCACACTGACTGGGTGTCCTACAAATTTAATTCAATTCTGGCACTATCTTCCTGGAGACAGCACCAGATTCCACAAACTGAGAGCTTAGTCCCAAGAGACTGCCCTCGCTTCAGAGGCCAATCACAAGTCCAGGTTTTTACCTGTGCTTCTTACTCGCTGGCTATAAGGTTCCCAGACCCCCTCCTTGGTTCGATTAATTTGCTAGAGTGTCTCACGGAACTCAAGATAAACATTTACTTACATTTGCCAGTTTATTATAAAGGATATTATGAAGGATACAGATGGACAGTCAGATGAAGCACATAGGGTGAGTTCTGGAAGGGTTCCGAGCACTGGAGCTTCTGTCCCCAAGGCACTGGGGCGTGCCGTCTTCCCAGCATGTGGATGCCTTCACCAACCCAGAAGCTCTTCAAATCTCACTATTCAAGAGTTTTTCTAAAGCTTAACCGGCTTCCCAGAAGTCAGCTAGTGGGCCTGGAAATTCCAGCCCTCTAATCACCTGGTCTTCCTGTGACGAGCCTCATCGTGAGGCTGTCCAGAGGCCCCATCCTAAGTCATCTCATTAGCATAAACTCAGGTGTGCTTGGAAAGGTTCCTTATGAATAATAAAAGACCCTTTTATCACTCACGGAACTCCAAGTGTTTTAGGAGCTTGTGCCAGGACCTGGGGACAAAGACCAAATATATTTCTTATTATACCACAGCATCAAATTTAACAATAGCTTTGTATATCGAGATAACAGTACAGAACAGTAGCCTGGGGGCATTAAGAAACCCCTGAAGGGTTATTTTTTTAAAAATTAAAGTAATATATGCTCTTATAAAAACAATGCTAAAGGATTGTGCCAGTAATCTCATTATTGGAATTACATGCCATTAATTTTCCTCTTTATTTACTAACATTTCTTTCGGAAATATCACGTAAATATTTTGTTACAAATGTTATTTTTACAGTACAATGTTATTAATTTTAATTTATTTAAGAAAAAGCTAATCATAAAAATGAAACCATAAAAGAACTATGAGAAAACGTGTGTGATTATTTTCCCAGATCTGAGGGAGGAGGAAAACCTTTTGAGCGTTAACAGCAAACAACTCATGAAGGGGAATACCCTTGGGTTTTACTATATAAAAATTCAAAACAGTGCTTAGAAAGTTACCAGGAAACAAGAAGAACCCTGTTAAACATAAAAATAATGGAAGAAATCATGACAGGAATGATTGATATTATTACGTTATTCTTCAAGTATCTGTGGCTCAAATATGTGTTAAACAAAATGAAAAGGCTAAAGGCATTGTGGAAAAAACTTTAATATCAAAGATAGTCTTACAACTCAATAAAGAAAACCCCAATAATATCCAAGTATGAGAAATCAGCAAAGGACTTATAGATCTGTGGTGTGCACCTATATGTAGGTAATAAACATAAAAATATGGTTTAATCATGCTAGCAATGAAATAAATACATATTAAAATAATGAGAAACAGTTTTTCCTATCAAATAGGTGAAGTGTGAAGAAAAACTATCCACATAATGCTCAATTTTGGAGAAGTTCGGGAGAAGGTACAGCAAGATCCACCCTTTCATATTCTCGATGGAGGGGTAAACTTGAAAACCTTTTGAAAAGCAATTTGGCAGTATGTACCAAGAGCCTGAAAAAAGTTTATACTTTTTGGCCAGGGAATTCTGTTACCCAACCCTAAGGGACTGGTGACCTGCAAGTGGGTTCTTTTGCTGGGAGCCGCCCACCCAGTAGAACAAGACCGGGTTCGGAATGGCGGAGCAGAAACGTTATTCATTGATCAGTGAATGGAGGAGGCAGAGCTCGTGGTCTGTAACACCTTCTCCCTGAAGGGAAGGTGAACAGCGTTCTTGTGGGATGTGAAGTGGGAAGGGTCTCTGTGTCATGTTTGGGGTGGGGGCATTTGGGGCATGTGCAGACCTTCCCTTCTGGCACACAGCACCTTTTGCACACGTTTCCTTTCGCACAGCACGCCATTGCCATCTTGGACCTTTCTGGTTTGGACCCGTCCTTCTGTTTAGCCATCTGGCATTACCCTGCCTTGGTTCCTATAAGTAAGCACAAATTGAAAACAAAGGATTTGACATGGAAAATGTATTAGAGACTTCCCTTGGTGACAATTCTACTTCTAGGAATCTATCCTGAGGAAATAAACAGAGATATAATGAGAGATTATGTATAATTGTTCATCAATGATGCTCTTATACGTGCCCAACAAGAAGGGCAAGAATATGTTATGATACACCCACCCAGTATGGTAAACTAATTTTTGGATGTATTTTTAATGACAAGGGAGAAATGCTCATGGCATATTGTTAAGGAAACGAGGTGAGACACAAAAATATTTTTATTTTGATTGGGTCCCAAACATCATGTAAATAGTGATGTGTATGCGTGTGAGTATAACGGAGTACCTTGGCTAGAACTCGACTCTTCTGCGTAGTTAGATAGCACTGCCTTAGAGGTGTTTCTGTTAATTTTGGGAAACAGAGTTGCTTTTCATGAGAATTATTTTAGGCTGGTTACTTTTAAAAACTGCAGACAGGAAGGAGGCTCTGAGGAGTGGAGTTTGCTTGCCCTTTGATGAGAGACATCTGCATTTGTGAAGGAAGTCTCCATCTGTGGGGGTGTCTCCCTCTCTGCACCAGGAGGAAGGGGGATGACCTTATCTCTGGAAACTCTTAATGGGGAGGCAAGGACTTAAGTCTTGTTTATTGTGCTCATCTGGTAACCTCATGTAGCTGACTCCCCCCACCACAACATCCTCCTGGAAGCACAGGACATCCTGACTTAATCCGGTCTGATTCTTATCTAAAGTTATAGGACCACCCAATAACCAGACCCCACCTGCACTGATACCATTTTAACAACTTTTTAACATATTCTTTCCTTTGTCTTGTGAAGCGATAACTCACATACCTATGCCTTAAATTTAGCCCTACCCTCAACTCATGTTTGCAGCAGCAGCTCTGACTGCCCATGGGTCCTGTCCCCATGCTACTCCATACTATTCTCTAAATAAAAGAGCACTATTGCCAGACCTTGACAATCCAAGAAATCTTTCTTTTGACTCCTCGTCTCACTGACCCTACATCACTTCAACTGCATGAAATGCTTGTGGACGCCTAAAACATATCTGATTCACATCAAAGCTCCTCTGCCTGGGGCCCTGGAGGAAAGATAAGGTTGCAGTTTGGGTCCAGACATGTTCAGACATGTCTAATGATCTTGGGGTATACCCAATGGAAACCTGCCTGAAGGGACAGACTGCAGAGACCCCTAGACAAACACCATCAGATTCAGGGAGGAATGGTTCCTTGGGGTCTGGGCTCTGCGGAAGGGTCAGGAGGTTGAGAAGGAGCAGAAATTCTGGGTCGTGACCAGGCTAGAATGCTCATGCTCCCTGGAAAGGAAAAAGCTGAATGGTGGCATTAGAGGAACTGCCTCACCTGAGGCCTGAGTCACTATGTTGGGGGACCACCCAGAGCCATCAGGCAGTAAAATGGAATAGCTATGCCATCAAGGGCCTGAACCTCTTAGTGAAGGTGACCCACCTTGGAAAAGTCTGGATGCTGAAGGGGCAGGCATTTCTCTACCAGCCAGAGAGAGACGTAGGCAACGGAGACCCACAGAGGCTAGTGAAAGTGGCAAGAAGCTTAAGCTGTCAGAGGCAACAAAAAGTGGCATTGGTGGTGACGAGTGGGCGTGCTCCTGCACAGGTGGCTGAGCAGTCTGTCAATAGCATGATGCATCAGGGCTGGCATGGCCAGCGGCAGCAGCAAGGGCGCAGGGAATGGAGAGGACCACAGCTGTTGTAGAGCGACTCCCAGGCTGCATGTAGGAGCCTGTCTTGCATGTGAGACACTTCCCTCGTTTTGAGAATTCAAAACACAAGGGAGACACAAGGGGGAAGTGTCTTGCCATTTGATGGGTGGTACTAGCCATCCACTGGATGAAGGACAAGCTGTGAAGGTGGAGCCCTGCCTGGCCAGCTATATTTTAGACTTCACCTAGCGTTATTTGAATTCTAATGCAGTGACTAACCACTACCCCTAGAAGAGAGCCAGGAGTCTCCTCCTCACTATGGCTGGTAAATTGCTAGCTGAGTGGTACACATGACCTGGTGACCCTGCTGGCCTTTGGGATACAGCAAAGAAAGAGAAAACATTTGAAACCGCTAGGATTTTATCCCTATCAGTCCCCAAGGAGAGACTTTGGGTGTGGGGAGAGCGCACTGTTGAGGCATGGAAGTTTAGCCTGGAAACTTTTTCAGGAAGAGATGGGGAGGAGGAGTATATTTATAAGGACAATAGCTCATGTAAGAGAAGAGTTCGGGGGTTATCTGGCTCGGGCGACTCAGATGGGATATCATCAGATTTTGATCTCACGCTCTCCATCTCTTGGCCCTGGTTCTTCCATGTTAATTCCATTCTCTGCTTGCAAGGCCAGGCGTTAGAGGGTTTAAAGCAGCCTTGGTTGTGGGTCGGGGGATGGCAGTCCCAGACTGCTTAATGGCTGCTTGGTCCATCTTTAGCATTCCATATCATTTTAGTTCATTTTACAAGAAGACAGCTCTATTACCTTGCCCTTCTAACCTTCTAGTCTGTGTCTTCAAATAAGGGGACAGGGACGACAGCAAAATGAAAGGCTAAGGTGCCCTCCCCACTTCTACCCCGAGGAGGACACGTGAGTCTTCCTTTCGTTGATGCTGGAGAAGCCCTTTTCAGTGAAAGCTGAACTTTTATCCCACCTTCAGAGGACTCAACTGATCCTAAGATAGTTCTTTGGGGCAGGTGACAGTCTCTGAAAATCTCTCTGCTCCTTGGAAACTTTGAAGGCGTGCAACCAAAAATGTCCCTTGAAGACAACAAGCAAATGGAAAATGTAATCCCCAAACGGACTCTGGCATAATGAAAAGTGGCCCCTGGAGAGAGAGGACATTGAGTTCAATGGAAACTCCCCCACATACTTGCTGTGGAGAAATCTTCAAATCATATTCTACAGCTTTGCAAAAGGAGAGAATTGGACTTACTCAAGTGTTTTCTAATATTCTTTATACATACATAGTCCTCAAAACAAGTCTAGGAGGTGGATTCTTATCTCCCCCACTTTACAAAGAGGAAATGGAGGTGCAGAGAGGTACCCTGCGTGGGACTTGAACTCAGCTCTGTCCTGCTCCGGGGCGGGTGCGTGGCATTCCCTCAGAGAGCTAAGGGTTCAGAATATTTCTCCAAAGCTGATTTGACTACACAGGACAGAACTGCTTCTCTCTGGCTTAGAATCCACCAGCTCAACCGTTTTGTGTTCATTTGTGTTTTCGTAGTTTCAAGGAGCCACACCTTGTGTTCACAAGGAGGTGCTCAAAAAGTCACCCGTGGACAGAAGTCGGAGCCCAGGGGTGTGAGGTGGAGGTACAAGGGGTTGAGGGTGCTTGCAGGACAAATTCAGACGGGAGACTTTTCACAAGGGAAGCCAGACGAAAACCGTGTGAACAAAGCCACTCCTAGCTGCTGACTTCCTCCACCTTCTTTTAGATCTCTCAACTTTGATCTTTGTTTTCTTATTTTCTCCTACAGATCTTTTCAACATAGTTCCTTCCTCATTGTTACATCTTTAACTTTTCAACTTTGCCTTTTCATCTTTAACTTTTCATGGGGTGTTTTTTTTTAAACTTTGGGTGTATGATTGTCATAACTTCTTTGCATTGATCTGCATTCTTTTATTTCAAACCATATCTGTTTTTGCCTCTTTTAAATCTCAGCCTTGTTTTATTTGAATCTTAACAAAAGAAACATCATATCTCAAGTATCTAGTCTTCTCTTTTAATTCTCTCTCCCATCACATTTTAGCATTTTATTATTCACATAAAAATTTTAATAGATGTATTTAAATGCAGTTGCGTATAAAATAAAAAGTAAAAATCCTCACTCCCTAATCACATTCCCTAGAGGTAATTATTGTGAACGGTTGAGTATCTGCTCCATTCAGGCGCCCCTCTGCCACCCTCCCGGAAACCGGTAAATAACGTAAACATGTAACACTCACATATTCATTTTTTACTAAAAACAAGATCTCACCATTCTCAACCTTCTGCAGTTTGCGTTTTTGCTTTTTATTTTTACATACCATGATCGATCTCATTTCAAACCTTATTCGTTTTCTTTATTCTTCCCCTCTGTGACTTAAATGGAATAAAAACATCACACTCATGATTTATTCCAAGTCTTATAATTTGATTATTTATATAGAGGGGCACTATTCTGCTTTGTCAACTGATGTGTTTTTTCCTCTTATAGGTTCCCCTTACCCAATGACCCCCCTCCACCTGGACAATGAGAAACGAAGCATCTGTAGCCTTAATGGAGAATGTCATGGAGGAATGGCTTTTGAACTCCTAAAGCTGAGATCGTGGTCTCTACCTCAGATTTAGAAGACTATTTGCTTAGCCAATTTTCCCTGCTCTAGAGGAGGTGAAAATTCCCTGGGCTGGGGCAGAGATGAAGAGCAGAAGAAAGTGTGAGAATGAGACAGAGGCGGGGCCCTTTGCAATGGGAAGGAGAAATGATTCGGACTCTGTTAGAGACTGAATGCTTGTGTCCCCCCAAAACTCTGATGTTGACGCCCTAATCCCCAGTGTGGCTCTGTTTGGAATAAGGAAGTATTAAGGTTAAATGAGGTTGTAAAGGTGGGGCCCCAATCCGACAGGATTAGTGTCCTTATAAGAAGAGACATCGGAAGGTTTGTCATCTCTCTCTCCATGCATGTGAACGGAGGAAAGGCCATAAGGGGACACAGCGAGAAGGCAACTGTCTGTGGGCCAGGAAGAGGGCCCTTGCCAGAAAATGAACCCTGTTGGACCTTGATCTCAGACTTGCCAGCCTCCAGAATGGTGAGAAAATAAATTTCGGTTGTTTAAACCACTCAGTTTGTAGTATTTAGTTCTGGCTGCCAGAGCAGACTAATACAGACTCTTAGGTTTGGGAATTTCTGTATCACATCCAGGGGGTCTTGGGGAGGAGATAGCCCTCATTTATTCATTCAACAAATACTTAACGAGGGCCAATCATATGCCAGGCACTGTTCTAGGAGCCAAGGATATAGCCATGAACCAATAGATGCAGCTCCTGCTTACATTCTTAAATCTACCAGGTGCCGGCATGCTGTGACAGCCATAACCTAGGAGTGATGGCTTGGTAGTGGCTAGGCAGAAAGGGCATGAGACTCCCCACACATTTCCTGCTGCCCCAGAGCAGCATGGGAGAGCCTCTGAGGCAAAAGTAGGAGGTGGTAGAAAGTGAAAACGGAAGAGAAAAGAAAGAGGGAAAAGGAATGGTTGTCAATGCTGGACCCTCCTCTGTTTTTCCTGATTCTCTTTGCGCAATGGTTGATAGACTCATAGACTCAGAGACCAGCTTATCTAGTGCTTCTCAAACCTCAGTATGCGTTAGACTCTCGTGGAGGGCTTGTTAAAGCATTCATTCTGGGCCCCTGCCCGGGAAATTCTGATATGGGAGCTCTGGGTAGCGCCCAAGCATTCTCTATCAAACTTTAGGGGAGGCCAGCTGCCCCAGTCCACAGTGCGAGTAGCTCTGATCTCATGTAACATTTTCAAACAGACACCCACAGAGGTAAATGACTCGCCCAAGGTCACACACAAGTCATACAGCAAGTCAGCAGAGAAGGTGGCCTCAAGGACAACAAGGATCTGTATTGTCTCTTATAGGACCATACACATGGACCAATCCCACTGATCCCTTTGGGATCAAGGGAAATGGTAGGCTCTGATCCGCTGGGCCTGGGTCACAGGCCACCTCTGGGGCTGAGGGTGGAGTCAGCTCCATCACAAATACGTGTTCTTTTTTTAATTTAATTTAATTTTTTTATTTTAATTTTTAATTTTTTAATTTTTACTTCTTCTCTCCAAACCCCCTCAGTACATAGTTGTATATTTTAGTTGTGGGTCCTTCTAGTTGTGGCATGTGAGTCACTGCCTCAGTGTGGCCTGACCAGCGGTGCCGTGTCGGTGCCCAGGATCCGAACCAGCGAAACCTTGGGCTGCTGAAGCAGAGCGCGCAAACTTAATCACCCAGCCATGGGACCGGCCCCAGAACCTCATGTTCTTACAGTGAGAGAAGTTTGTTCCCCAATGAAAACAAACGGAATTGAAGTATGTGATTGTTGTTGGGCTGAAACAATACATTCTATAGACCATAAACTCCTGGGGAGGGCAGATGGGCGACTCAGACAAAACCTCACCGTATGTAAGGGCAAAGGCTTGAGAAAGAGCTTGCCCAGGTTCAAAATCCCACTTGCTATGTGACTCTGGGAAATGGATATAATAAATATAATATATATATAAATAATATGGGAAGAATATCCATACTATTTCATAAGGCCGTTATGAGGACTGAATGAGACGATGCATATAAAGCACTTAGCACAGTGTACACTTAGCACTTACTACACTGCAAGTGTTCCCCAAATGTGTCCTCCTCATCCACGGGGTGTGGGGAGAGGCAGTCTAGTTCCTGACCACGTGCCAACCACCATGATGCCCTGAGCAATGCCTGTCATGGAGCCCACCTTCAGAATGGAGGGTTGACTTCATGTCTAAAACCCGGCACTGAACAGAAGAGACATAGTTTGGGAGACTCTTTGGGATGGGTTCATGGCTCTAGGGCTCAGTCAAGGATTGTTTGTCCTTTTTTTGGTGAAGCTGACAAACCTGGGGAAGAAGGTCACAGAAGGGGGGTTTTCAAGGGATGGGCCTTTTCATTCCCGTGGGATATATGTAACTTTTGGCCTAGCCTCCCTCTGGGGAAGAGGTGTGTGAGTTGCCCACAGGAATTGGGAAGCATAGGTTGGGCTATTGACCCAAGAGCCAGGACCCTGGCGTCTGTCCAACAAGGAATGAGCTGGGTCCCAGGCAGCAGCCACCAGACCCCCTTGCTCTACTTTGCTTAGCGGCTGCCACCATAACCCCCACGACTTGGTTTCTGGGCAGCAAGGACTGGGGTGGGGCCCAGGGAGTCACAAGGACCTTCAGTAGGGATGTTCCCATTTGGCTTGGAAGGGTGGGTGAGACTAAAAATACCACCTACATGACATATTTACTCTTCTCTTGTTGATACCCCAGAGAGATTGCCAAGAGTCACTACCACCAAGCCTGTGATTAAACCATAATAACCACTTTCACGTTTATAAATTTTGTCCTTGATATCAGAGAGGAGTATTTTTAGGCTAGAACTTGGTGCTAACACATACCAATGCGAGAGTGTGGATTTAAGCAAGTGTATCTCTCCTTAAGGTTTACTTCCCAAGACACAGCAACAAGGCCAGGAAGGTTCCATCCTCAGGAGTTGAACTAGGAAACTCCAGGCACACCAGGGTACAAATCCCTGTATCCCAGGGCCCCTCACCAAATGTGGAAGCTTCATGGACTCCCCTGCTCTTTTATCCTCCCAACCTCCTAGGGCTACTTATTCCTTCATTCATTCACTCATTCATTCATTCATCTGTTCATTAACTAACTCCCTCAACATATATATATTGAGTGCTTATTAGATGCCAGGCACTGGGGATAAGGCAGTAAATAAATAAACAAGGTTCCTACTTTCATGGAGTTTACATTGCAATGGTGGTTGTTGTTGATTGGGGAACAAGACAATAAATACATTTAGTTATTTATTTAGAATTAAATAATATGAAGGAAATAAACAGGCAGAAATGCTCTATAGTACCTGTGGAGGCAGATGGAGAGAGTAGATGGCGAGATCAAGGAGGTAATTTGTGAGCTGAGAAGGAGCCAGCCAATGAAAAGCCAACTCTCTGCTTCCGCTTTTTTGATCTCAACCCCCCACTTCTCCCCTCCCTCGTAACCCTTCTTGTGCCCAGTTCCAAGGTAAACATCTTCCACCTCTCCATGAACCTGTTTTAACTGAAACTTGACTCTTCTTCCAGGATTTCACTTCCTCCTGCAGCTCTTGCAAATAGGGGTTCCTCATTGTCCACACCCCACTTGTTCTGGGTCAGAAGGAGGATGTTGGAGCCCTTATTCTCAGTGCTCTTTCCACAGGCATGTCAACATCCCCACTCCTTTGAGACTCCCACCGTCGGATTATACCACATCCTCCCTCTGGTTGCTGTCATTCACCTACTTCCTAGATACTCCTCACTGAAGACTTTGGGACCTGGTCCAGAGTCTTCATTTTCAAGCCAAATACTGACAGTCACCTGCATTGTTCATCTGGTTCTCTAGCCTAAAAGTCCTCTGACCTTGATTCTTTTGACTTTCACCTCCACCTCATTTCAGCCCTTTTCCACAGCTACAGCGTGGGCCCGCATGGACTCCATCTTAAAAATCTTACAGCGCTATATCTCACTCTAAACACGGTAAAACCAAGTTTCCTCAAGCCTATTTCTCAGCATGGTATCACAAGCAAAAGAAATACTCCTTCTCCAGAGAGCCATGAAAAACACTGTGAGTCCTTACTGAAAGGGTCTTGAGACAGTGGCAGAGGGGCAGGCTACATCAGACAATATCCAGGAAGACTTCCTAAAAATGATCTCCACTCTCTCCCCAGAGTCCCACATCTATGGCAGTGCTTTATCTCTTGTCCTTCTAGCCCACTCAAAACTCCCAGGCCTCTTCGTTCTCCTGTCTCACCCTCCCGTTCCCCTCTTAGTCTCCTCTTGCCAGCTGCTTATTCTCCTCTGCCTCAAGTTGGACCTGTCTTTTTAAAATGCCCTTGTGTAGAGTTCTTCATGTGTTCTGCATCTTCATCCATTGCCCCAGCAGCAGATCAAACAATCAAAGAACCTCCCCTCCTTGGAAAATGGGTGTGGGTGGGAGATTGTAAATATTTACCCTATGCTTTGTCCTTATCACACCCCTCAGTGTCTGTCATCTCCTGTCCTTCCAGAGCTTTTGTTCTCATTCCTCCCACAACACCTATCCTTCCACCTTGTAGTGACCTCCAGTGCCCCATTCTCTCCCAGTCCACTGGCCCCCGTCTCATGCCTCTTCGCCCCTTCTCAAGCTCAGACTCATCTTGGGGGTGGTCATCTGAAATGATCATTTCCCTTGTTCTTCTCGACTTCTATCTTTTCATCATACCTGTCAAGCCAAACTCAATCCAAATTCCTCAATCAGCCTTTCTGCATCTACACCTGGAGAAAAATCACACAAATTGGAAACTGGTGCCTTGCAAACCCATGGCAACAAAAGCTGGGCCCACAGAGCTGCTCAGTACTCCTCTGACTGGTCCACCACATGTTCCTTCTCCTGTTCCTCTCAACCTGCATCCAGTGTACCTGAAGCCAAACCATGCTTGGACTTTCCAGTTGCAAGAACAAATCATTCCTCTCCTGTCTTATCTTGTGTGTTTATTTAATTCGAATTGGATTTCTTCCACTTGAAGTCAAAAGACTTCCGACAAATAGAATGACCCCAAGCTCAGAAAAGGTGCTGGGAGAGAGGGAAAAAAGCCCCTTCTGAATGAACATTAAGCGGTGAGTAGCTAATAATTCACCATGGGGTCCAGTCTCTGCAAATTCTGAGGACGAGTATGATCATCTGGGAAGCATAGGCAGCTCTTATAGAGAATATTCTGGAAGACAATTGACGAGAGTAGCTCTGTCCTCTTCCTGTCTTTGCTTCAAATCCTTCTTAGAAAAGCAGAACTGCCTGCAGTCTGAAATGGACAATCAGACACTGCTAACAGCTGCAGCCCAAGAACTTCGGTTCTTGGCAAAAGGATCCTGACACAAAAGTATTTCTTTGTGGAAAATTATGCATTCATCGGGCTCATTTCAAACAAAATATGATTTGCATCTTAACTTCCTGTAACAAGCTCCAGTTCTTCTGTGGATTTCAGAATGTCTGATTTTGTTGGACCAGATTGGTGGGGCACATGCTTTACCAAACAGTTGAAATTCAAGCCCAGGTTTTTCTTATTTTAAATAGCAACAGCTGCTAAGCATAATTATTGTATTTCATCAAAATAAACTCACTAAGTTGCTGCTGAATGTTCCTTGGAGCTGCTCTGCTGGGGGCTGGGGGTCCTCAGGGCTGTCAAAGAACGTACACAGTTTGGATC
Source organism: Equus quagga (assembly GCF_021613505.1). Classification (NCBI taxonomy): domain Eukaryota; kingdom Metazoa; phylum Chordata; class Mammalia; order Perissodactyla; family Equidae; genus Equus; species Equus quagga. The sequence continues at coordinate 18,799,986 of NC_060273.1, read as the reverse complement.
TGAAAAACACAGGATGTGAGGCTCCAGACCTGGCGGAGGAGGGATGGACAATTCCAAGAACAGAGAAAGGAAAAGACCGTCTCTAGCTGGAGGCAGATCCCGTGAGGTACTTCCCTCTTAACATCTGGTTGGGCTTTCTCTCTGCAATGTTTCACAATTCCAAATTTCTGAAAGATTGGAAGGATACGGGGAGGGAAGCGAATCTTGGGTACCAACTAGGTCCCTGGCACTGCTGTGGGGGTGTTATCTGTTTATGTGGCAGCCAGCATGATCTCTCCTAGGGAGAATTCAAATCATGTCACTCTCCTGCTTAAAACCCTCCTCCAGTGACTTCTCATTCCAGTGGTCAACCTTGGCTCTCCATCAGAATCACGGGGGAGCTTTAAAAAAACCCCACATGCCCAGGCTGCACTCCAGACAAATTATATCAGAATTGGTGGGGGTGGGGCCAGACATCAGTGTTTGTTTAAAGCTTCCTGGGTGATTCCAATGCACAGTCAGTACCAGGAACCATTGCGTTAGACCCTGAGTTAAATCCGAACTTCTGACCAAAGCCAGGGGGCCCTGAGTGATCTCAAACCCCATCTTCAAACGCTCATCCTCTGTCTTAACTCAGGTCAAGCTACTGGTCTTTCAGTTCTCTGGTTTGTGTGGACCAAAGAACTTTCCATACTTTCCATCACAGAATGATCATACTTTCCATGTCCCCAAAGATCCTTTGCGATCTGGCCTCTGCCCACCTCTCCAGCCTCTCCTGGGGCTCCTCCCCCTCTCCCCACTGCCCTTCTTTCTGTTCTTTAAATCCGTCTCTCCTTCCAGAACCTCTGCACCTGCCATTCCCTTTGCCTTCTTCTGGTAACACATTCTTTGCCCAGGTCCTCACATGTGTGACCTGTCATTCAGGCCTCTGAGAAGCCTTCTATGACAGGCCACCTCTAACCTACCCCCGGTCAGTTTTCATCTCATTACTTCGATTTGTTTCCTGAATAGCATATCACCGTCTGAAGTTATCTTGTTTGTCTGCTTGTTCTTTAAAGGTCTCCCTCTGAGAAGTTAAGCTCTATGGGAGCTGAGCCCCACCTAGGTATTCTTCATTGCTGTACCCCCCATGCATTGGTATGTAGCAGATGTTCAGTAAATATTTGTTGAATGAAAGAATGAAGGCATAGCAGGTCACTCAAGTATTGGCTGAATGAAGGGTCTCATTTGATTCTCCTAACAACAGGTGTTAGCACCATTGTATAGATAATTCATCAGGATTGGAGGTTAAGTAATTTTTCCAAGGTTGCAAATCATGGCAGAGGTTCACAGGCTCTCGCCACTGAAGGAAGAGTAGGTTATTGGGGGAGAAATGGGAAGCAGACATCCTTTTTTTCAGATTATGGATTTTTGGGGACTCTGCCATCACTAGAAACGGCAACTCCTTCACTAATTGGCAAAGATATGTAATTAGGTTTTAATTGTGGGCTTCTGAAGGGGCTATTTTAAAACCACATCTGTGGCAGACTTTGGTGGAATCTCACCCTCTGACCTTCAAGAGGGTGATGGAAGGGCAATTGCGATGATTTGGAAACGAAGGGAGAACCTCGTGATTTTGGGGTGACATGCTCTCAGCCTGCCCATAGGAGCTGGGGGCTGGAAAAAGCAGCAGGGCTCCAAATCTCAGGGACTCCCCTGCTGTTGACTCATAGCAATTGTCAGCTGGTTTCTGCAGAGATCTGCACCCTACACTGAGACGAGAACCGGCGTGAGTCATACAGTGATGGTCTCTGTAGCCGGCCAGCCGATGTTACAGGGCTGAAAAGGAATGTGGATTTTGGCTTCCTCTGCACGGTTCGTCCAGGAGCCTTTATCAGTATGGGAAACCAAGAGCATCCTGATCCTCAGCTTCACATCCGGATTTAAAAATAATAACAACAATAGGTGATGAATTAGTCTGCTAAGGCTGCCATAACAAAATACCACCGACTAGGGGCTTAACCTCAGATGCTTATTTTCTCACAGTTCTGGAGGCTGAAGTCCAAGATCAAGGTGCTGGCAGGTTTGGTATCTCCTGAGGCCGCTCTCCTTGACTTGCAGATGGTGCCTTTCCACTGTATCTTTCCTCTGTGCATGGGCATTCATTCTTGGTGTCTGTGCGTCCACATTTCTTCTTCTCAGGACACCAGTAAGACTGGATTCGGGCCCACCCTAATGGCCGCATTTTAACTTGGTTACCTCTTCAAAGACCCTGTCTCCAAACATAGTCGTATTCTGAGTACTGGGGGTTCGGGCTTCAACATAGGAATTTTGGGGGGACACAGTTTAGCCCCTAACAGGTGATATTTATTGAATGCTTATTACGTGTTAACCTCATGCAAATTATTTTACAAACATCACCTCACGTAATTTCCCCAAATACCCTGAAAGTTTAGACTATTATTATAACTCATTTCATAAAACCAAAAAACTGAAATAGAGAAGGAAATTGTCCAAGTTTTCACAGTTAAAAGCGCCAGAGCTCAGATTCAAGCCTGGGTATCTCTGATTTTGCACTCTTTTCTCATAAAGTCTGTGCTAAATTGCTGAATGCTACAATTCTGGCTTGTCTCTTCTCTCCTTGTGAAATCGCTGTTACATATATTTTTTTGAGTAGTAAATATCTGTTTTTTTATGTCTCACCTGTTCTCTAATAATTTTTATCTCTTTATTCTAAAAAAATAAAGAGATCCTGGGAGATTTTCTTGAGCTTGATCTTTGTCACTTATTCATTTTTCTGCCATAACTAATCTGTTCTTTCTACTTGTGTAAAAAATTCACGAAGGAAATTTTCTCCCTTTCAGGTCACTTTCCTGTTCATGATGTTTCTTCTCCATGCTTGCCCCTTCTTGTTTCTGCGAGAACAATGAGGAAGGGAGTATCAGCTGGGTACTGTATGAATTAAACATAACGATTACGTAGCCATGACTTCTGAGAGGAAGGTATGGCAATCTGCTTTAGAAATCATCTCAGGTAAAACAAAGCAAAACAGACCAGGAACGACCTAGGGGGGCTGCCTGCATGCCCAGAGAAATCCTCCCCGATGTCCAGGACATGGACATGTTGGCCATTGAAGCCATGCTCGCTTCACTATCTTCTCTACTGTTCATCAGCCCGCTCGCTTTTCCCTCTCTCTGATGTTCAGTCTCTTAGTATGAGACCAGAAACCCTGCCCCAGGTGTGAATCCCCTCCAAGCTGCAGAAAAGCTGAAGAGCAGCGGGTTAGGAACACCAGTAAGAAGCAACAGCGTTTGGCAGCATAGAGACGGAAGAGAAGTTGAGCATCACGTTGAGGTTTAAGCCTCAGGGTTGAGAATTTAAAGCTCTGATTTACCTTGCACTCGAAGCACCAGCATAACTTCAAGGCCCACTGAAGTTTCCCTTTCTCTCAATGACCTCGTGGCCTGTCTGGTCTACTGCAGAAGGAGTGGGTGCAGGCTATCCCAGCTGAGTAGTGTTGTCCTGTGTGGAGATTTTTTTGGCATTCTCTGCGCTTCCAGAGAGAAATAAGAAGAGAGAGCTGGGTTATTTCTTTGCTGGAGAAGCAGGGAGGTTGGCTCCATGACGGTCTCTGAGCTAAGTGCCCTGACTCTTGCCAGATGTCTTCTCTGTCAACCAAGCTCCCCCACAGGTGTTTCCAGTGCCTCTGGCTCCCCTCTCCCCAACCCCACGTGTTTGTTTAGATTCTAAAAAGGGGTTGATTATAGCAGCCTCTGGGCACACAATTCAAAAATACTCAAACCACAAGGAGAAATTTGCCCAACTCGCATTGTACCCATCCACACAGACCTGCCCCCAGCTATACTGAGGGGGACTTTTCATAGCAGCCTGAAGGTCAGTGCTACTGTCCTATGCCAAATCTGAGCAGTTCAGGCTTCAAATCACTTTCTGAATACTCTGTGAGATGGGCTCAGAGAAACAAGGCCAATGACCTTGAGGCTGTGCATACAGGTGATGATTATAACAGGGTGATCTGGAAAGGAGAGGCTCCATCATCTCCAGGAAGCCCAGCCCCCAATCTCCTTGATCTTGCTCATGCTGGTCTTCCGTTTTCCTTTCAGTCCCTTTCTCTGCCTGCCAAAATTTGACAACTCTTTCTCAGTCTCAATTTTAGAAATCACCTGTTTTTATGAAGCTTTCCCCTGTTCTGAGAATTAACTTCATCTGCACTCTGTTAGCACTGTGCATACACCTCTCATTCATAGGTTCGATAAATAGTTATTTACCAGATCCTGGGGGCTGGTCTTTTGTTAGGCAATGGAGGTACAGTGGTGAACGACATAGATAAGGCCGTAGCTTTCTTGGGGCTTACTTTCTAGGTTGCAGAGACAGACCAAAAAAACTCTCAGCAACGTATTTCTCTCCCCCGCTAGGTCGTGAGCTGCATTATCATCATAGTTGTCATCGCCATCCTCGTCCCCCACATCTTGCCAAACCCCTCTATCACTTACTATGTGCCTGGCTCTTCAGGCACCACCTGTTAACTCATGTAAGGCAGGCACCATGCCTTACTCACCCTGTGTACCGCCCTGATCCCCATGGCCCATAGTGCCTAGCATCATGCCTGCCATGTGGTAGACACTCAATTCATCCTTGTTGAATTCATGATTCATCTATTGTCATATAATTAATTCTAAGGAAGCCTAGGCAGGTGATGTTCGTAACAGAAATATTTGAATCCAAAGGGACCTCAGGAATAAATTTGTCCTGTTCTTCTTAACCCAATCTCCTGAACATATTCAAACATACACACAGGGTCTAACTAGGGAAACGGTAACGCCTTCTAGTACTTAGCACGGAGGAAATGTATGCGGGGACTTGGTGAGACAGGTGATGGAGGAGATAATGGTAAGTTGTGGTAGACTGGAAAAACGATCCCCAATTTTTCCTCTCCCATCAATAAATGGAGTCTATTTCTTTACCTCTTGAATCCGGGCGGGTTTTCTGACCTGTTTTGGGAGGTAGCGTTGTATAAGTTCTAAGCTTGGGCCTCAAGAGGTTTTTCCTATTTCTCTTCTCTTTCTGGGTACCAGCTGCCAACTAAATATGCCTGGGCTAGACTGTTGGATGATGAGAGACGCATGGACCCACCATCTCCCCAGATGCCAGCCAGCCAGCTCCCAAAGTAGAGCCCCCTGCTGACTTGGCAGCTGACTGTGGATGCATGAGCAAGCCCAGCCAGGACCAGCAGAATTGCTCAGCTGATCCCAGTCTAAATTGCTACCTTATGGATTGTGAGCTACAAATAAACGGTGGTTGTTTTAAGCCATTAAGTTTTGGGGTAGTTTGTTTCACAACAAAAGCGGAGCGTTACGGGAAGTAACCCAGAGATTAGCAACAGCAGGGAGTCACTGCTATGCTAGGCTGTAGAGACAAAGGGAGGAGGCAATATAGCCAGGGCCCAGAGCACCCAAAAGATGAGGAACGAGGCGTAGACATATCCCATGGAGGCTTAGAGGAACAGAGTAGCTGGAGGAGAGGCAGCTGACTACAGCAGACAGGGGGAAGAAATACCCTGGCTTTTCGCTTTATCTGCCCTCCAGTCTCCCACCAGGGCCTGCCATCAGCTGAGCTCAGCTGGCAGCCAGTTGGGACGAGAGCCTGGAGATGCAGACTTCAGGAGTCAGCCTTTCTGCAACAGAGAGCAGAGCCGGGGAAGGGGTGGGAATGGATCTGAGGGCAAACAGGCCCAGGACTGACACTACACATCGTTTAGGGGAAAGAAAAGGAAGTGAGTTCACTGATTGAACTTTCAAAACAGCACAACTGCATTCTCTTCTTTGTGTTTTATTCCCTGCTCAGGAATTTAGCTCAAAATAAAAATGAATTTTAGCAACTGGAGGACTGTGATTGCAAGTGTCTCAACTTTTTACAAAATATTCAACCAAGCTGTATTAGCCTATTTATAAAATGTTGCACCCACATTGCCCCATCAAAACGCAAATCATCAAAACAGCCTGAATGACGCTGGTGTTAGGTCAAAAAACACAGAAGTTTTAAAACACCAATTTGGTTAATTTTAATTCATTCAGCAACCATTAAAAACTTTTTGTATGCCAATCAAGTACAATGAAGGGTGATGCCACAGATTTGCACACACATCTACACACAGATAATTGGAATATAGTACAGATGTTGTCATTGAGGTATGAAGATGGGGGTCATTTAAGCTGGGTTTTGAAGAATAAGTTAGAGTTCACCAGATGGAAAAGAGAACAGTTTTTCAGGAGGAGTGTGTAAAGGTTCAGAGACAAGACAAGATGTCATATTTAAGAAACTATAAGTACTGTAGCTTGGTGTGGCTGGAACACTGAGTGTGGGAGGAATATGGAGAGAGATGAGGCCATAGATGTGGCAGGGGCTAGACCATAGAGGCCTTAAATGTTGTGCTGAGGAGTTTGCCCTTTATAGGCAATTGGGAGACATCAGTATTTTTATTTTAGTAGATTTTTGAGAATTAAAAATAATACATGGGCACATGTACGGTGACGGATGGTAATTAGTCTTTGGGTGGTAAGCATGATGTAATCTACACAGAAATCGAAATATAACGACGTACACCTGAAACTTATGCAGTGTTATAAGCCAATGTTACCTCGATTAAAAAAAAATACATGTTTATTTTAAGGAGCTGAAAGATGACATAAAAGGTGAAAAGAGGTCATGATCTCTGCCCTCTTTTATCCTTGAGGTAGCCAGGGCTAGTAATCAGGACACAGCTTTCTCTTCTCCAGGGTTGGTTGGTTTTCTTATTTGCTGTGGCTTGGAGTGCAAAAAATACACTTATTACTCTGCAACTTGCTTTTTTCCCTTAACAACATATGGACATCACTCCAGATGAGTTAGATTTAACTCAAATATTTCTTCAGCCATTCTCTTACTGGTGGGCATTCAACTTGTCTGTTTTTAGCAGTTACAATAATATTGTGGTATGCCTCCTTGACGATGAGTCTGGGGATATTGGGCTCTCGTTTCAGTAAAATAGATTCTGGGTCAATGGATGTTTGCATTTTTTATTTTAATGGATGTGTCTCAATTACTTTTTTAATAGGTTGCAGCTATTCCTATTTCTCAACACTGTCAAACAGAACTGGACATTAACACTTTTTCACTTCTAAATTTAGGCAAATATAATGAATGAAAGAAAGGCTGTATTGGTTTAATTTGCATTTCCTTGACTTCTACTGACATTGAGCATCTGATCATGCTTATTGACAATTTGCATGTTCCCTTATGTGAATTGCCAGCTCATTTTTCTATTCAGTTGTCTTTTTCTTATCAACTGGTAAAAGTTCTTTGAATATTAGTAATTGTTAATTTTTATCCATGTGTTTTGCAAAGGTTCCCATTCCACCTCAGAGTATCAGTTGCCTTTTTTTTTTAAAGTCTTTTTATTTGGAAATGATTAGAGACTAACAGGGTGTTGTGAAAATGCTAGAGTCCCATGTACCTTCAGCCAGCTTCTCCCAAAGGTAGCATCTTACATAACTATAGTGCAATATCAAAACCTCATTTGTCTTTTGATGTAGTTTATGATATTATTTTGATTTTTATAACTTTATTGTAAATTTCAATATCTAGTAAGGTAAGTCCCACTTCTCCATACTTTTTCATTTTCTTGACTATTCTCAGATTCTTATTTTTTCCATTTGAAATTTAAAATAATTTTAGCCCCTTAATCCCCTTATCTTCTCCCTAAATTTCTCTTGGAATTCTGATTGCAACTCACTTAAAGTTAGATATTAGTTTGCAAGGGATTGACATTTTAAGATATCAAGTTTTCCTATCCAGGAATGTAATATTTCTCTCCAACTATTCAGGCCTTATTTTATGTCCTTTGAGAAGATTTTAGTTTTCTTCGTGTAGATCATGTGCCTTCTAAGAATAATTTATTCATAGGCATGTTACAGTTTTGTCACTAGCATGAATGATGTATTAGTTTCCTTTTGCTGCTGTAACCAATTATCACAAATTTAGCGGCTTAAAAACTACACAAATTTATCTTAAGTTCTGAAGGTCAGAATGCGTAAAATGAGGGGCTGCAGTCCGCAGCGCTGTGCTCCCACTGGAGGCTCTAGAAGAGTATCCATTTCTTTGCCTTTTCCTGCTGGTCAAGGCCACCTGCATTCCTTGGCTCTTGGCCCCCTCCTTGAATCACTCCCACCTCTGTGTTCATCATCCCATCTACTCTTCTTTGACTCTGCCTCCCTCCTTTAGGGGATGATGATTACATTGGGTTCATCTGGGTAACAAGAGACTCACCTCATTTCCAGGTCCTTAACTTAATCATATCTGCAAAGTTCCTTTCGTCACATAAGGAACATATTCACAGGTTTTGAAGAATAATATGTGGACATCTTTTGAGGGGGTCATTATTCTATCTACCACTAATGGGATTATTATTTTTAACTCATTCCATGTCTTACTGTTTATTTCTAGCACAAATAAAAATTTATTTTTGTATATTTAACTACTATCTCTCACCTTACCAAAGTTTAATTATTTCAAATAGTTTTTGGTAGAGTCTTTTGGATTTTCTAAATATGCAATCTTATCATGTGGAAATATAATTTTTAGCTCTTCTTTTTCCATAATTTATAGGGATTATTTAATTAAAAATAATAAATAATAATTAACGTATTACATTAGTTGAGGTCTCCAAAGTAACACCAAGAATGATGATTTTGATAGAAATGACTTCAGTATAATATCATAGTTGCTACTGGTTTTTGGTAAATAATCTTTATCATTTTGAAATAGCCTTCTTTTCTGTCTATTGGTGGGAAATGAGCTCACCCCACTTCTCACCTCTTTTGGGGTTGTGGAGGAGGTGGCTATCCGCTCATAACTCTGCGTCCAGGAAGGAGACAAATGGTTTTCTTTCGTTCACTCAAACAGATCAAATCAGCCCAAGTAAATACTTCCATTTCAGGTCTCCTGGGATCAGCAAGACAGGGCACTCCCCACCAAGGACACACAAAGGAACCTCGGTGTCTACCATTCATCTCTTCTCGGGGAACCATATCATCTTTGCCTCAGTCCAGGAAAGGAAGTCCCATAGCTGTCCCCCTCTGGAAGTCTCAGAACAACTCCTAGCCTCGTACACCTTCTAGTTTCTCTCAGAACTCCTATTTTGGTGTTCATGTCACTCGAAGAACAGATTGTAAACGGGAGGGATTGGAGATATTCACTCAGTTTTCCATCTTCCTAGAATCTCCTCAATCATATCACGCCGAAGTTTTGTTTTTGTTTGTTTGTTTTTTTAAAGATTTTATTTTTTTCCTTTTTCTCCCCAAAGCGCCCCCGGTACATAGTTGTATATTCTTAGTTGTGGGTCCTTCTAGTTGTGGCAGGTGGGACGCCGCCTCAACGTGGCTTGATGAGCGGTACCATGTCCGCGCCCAGGATTCGAACCGACGAAACACTGGGCCGCCTGCAGTGGAGTGCACGAACTTAACCACTCGGCCACGGGGCCGGCCCCCACACCGAAGTTTTGAAGCGGAAGAACAGCTTGATCAGATTTCTGTTTTATAAAGTATTTCTGGAAGAAATAAGTGGTTTCTTAAGTGATTGATTTGAACAGCATCCCAGTTAAAAGACTGTCTGACAAGGAGGACTGTTAAATAAAATATGGCATATCCATGCCGTGTCCACTACTTAGCTGTCGCTACACCACCAAGGAATCCTCTAATACCAGTCGGGTGTCCCACAATTCAACTCAGTTCAATTCTGACATAATCTACCTGGAGGGAGCATCAAATCCCACAGGCTAAAGGCTCAGTCCTACAAGACTGCCTCTCCCCAACTTCAGAAACCAATTGCAAGTCCAGGCTTGTCACCTGTGCTTCTGACTGAATGGCTGTAGCTGGGAGATTCCCACAACCCCCTCCTTGGGTTTGATTCATTTGCTAGAGGGGCTCACAGAACTCAGAGAAACAGTTTACTTACTAGATCACTGGTTTATTATAAAAAGATGTAACTCAGGAACAGCCAGATGGAAGACAGGCACAGGACAAGGCACATGGGAAGGGGTGAGGAGCTCCCGTGCCCTCTCTGGGTGCACCACCCTCCCAGCACTTCCATGTGTTTACTAACCCAGAAGCTCTTTGAACCTTGTCCTTCAGGGTTTTTAAAAAAATTTTTAAAAAATTTTTTCCTTTTTCTCCCCAAAGCCCCCCGGTACATAGTTGTATATTCTTCATTGTGGGTCCTTCTAGTTGTGGCATGTGGGACGCTGCCTCAGCGTGGTTTGATGAGCAGTGCCATGTCCGCGCCTAGGATTCGAACCAACGAAACACTGGGCCGCCTACAGCGGAGCACGTGAACTTAATCACTCGGCCACGGGGCCAGCCCCTTGTCCCTCTGGGTTTTTATGGAGCTTCATTACACAGGCATGATGGATTAAATCATTGTCCACTGGTGACTGAACTCAATCTCCAGCCCCTCTTCCATCCCCAGAGGTTGGGGTGGGACTGAAAGTTCCAACTCTCCAATCTTACGGTTGGCTCCGCTGACAACCAGCCCACATCCTTAGGTACTTTCCAAAAGTCACCTCATAAACACAACAAAAGATACTTTGCTCTCATCACAGGATATTCCAAGGGTTTTAGGATTGCTCTGCCAGAAATGGGGACCAAGACCAAGTATGTATTTCTTAATATTAATCACAATATCACAGAGGGGATTACACAAGGCTATGAATACTAGAAAACAGGAGTCATCTTAGAGGGAGACTGTCACACAATGGAATACTATATAGCAGCCCAAATTAGGTGGGTCTGTATAGACAGACATGGAAAATCTCCCAGACATATTGTTACATGAAAAAAGGAAGTAGCAAAACCATTTATGGCACCACTTACGTTAAAAAAATACAAGAGATAGTAAATTTTATTCTGTATAGATATGCGTAGAAAATACACAAATCTCTCCCAGCTGATTACCATGGTTACATCTTGAATTTTTGATTATCTATATTGTTTGAATTTTTAAAAAATGATAATATATTCATGTTTTGTGCAGTTAACAATAATTTTCAAAGAATAAATAAAACAAATTATGAGCGCAGCAGAGAGATGATGGTGCAGAATTGGTATGGCAGTAAGGGAGATGGAGAAAAACGGGATGGAAGGGAGAGGGATTTAGAAGGTAAAAACGAAGAGATTTTAAATCATCTGATAGAGAGGAGTCTAGGATCTCTTAAGGTTTTGAGCTTAGTGATGGGGTAGATGAGGCTTTCTTTCATTTAATTAGGGAACACAGAAAGAATAACAGATTTTGGGGCAATTGGTATAATTGTCTAAACACTTAGTTTCCTTAACAACCTCCTCCAAGCTTAAGACATACAAGGCCGCTGATACCTGTTGGTCCTACGTCTGGCGAGATGATTAAGAGAAAGCTGAGAAATGAACCTCCACCCAAATCCTTGACTATCCTGCTCAGTTAGCCTCCCTACTCCCTCCAGGGGCAGAGGAAAATGCCAGGGGAGTTATTTATTATTACAATGAGAGCTTTGGCCAAAGACTCCAATGCCATCCTCTTGTTGAGTTAGGCTGATGGGCACGTGAGCCTAGAGCACACCACTTGTCTCAAGTGGTAAATCCTAAATAACCTACTGCAGGCCACCTTCTCTCCCATCCCACTCTGGATCTCCTTCAGGCCTCTACTTCATAGAAGTCTTGGACCCTTTTCTGCCATACTGGTGACCTCAGATCGGAAAAAAGTAAACCAAGATTGGGATCCATAAATAAGAATCCAAAGAGAAAAGACAAGGCTAGAGCTTCTTGCTTCTCTCTTCATCATGCCAACCTCCGCTCCTCATCAACACCCAGGACCTGTACTACCCAGGCCTTAGTGCATAAAACTAATTCTCTTGAGGTGTGTGCGTGCGTATCTGTGTGTCAGAGGTGGGCCTGGGGTGAAGGTGATGGTTGGTGGCACTTAGAATTCAAATATCCTGACAAATAAAAATGGCAAGTAATAGGATATATTGGAATATATGAGGAAGCCATTTGGTGTAAACCTAATTCGGCCTGACCTTGTCTTTCCAAAAGGGCCTGACCGAGGCCGTTGAGCATGCATTGTATATCTGCTTTAGAGATTCCCTATGGCAAGAACAAAGGCCCTTGAGATAAAGGTGCAACTTCCCTCCCCCTCCCAACGTTGGTATCTCCTTAAGGGTTAAGCATCTTTCCTTAGGCTAGGAACTGATTGCTGCACTCACCTGTGACCACCCAGCTTGAGACAATGGACTTGCCTCCTGCTACGCCCACCAAGACAGCAGACCCACTACCTGCTGTGTCCATCAAGTGCTGTGCCGACAGGGCAATCTTGTGACTATTGAGGGAGGGACATTTCAATCATATGTGAAACAACCTCTTTGAGGGTATATAACCATCCTGTGTACCCCCACTTCTTTGGAGTGCTCTGTTCCTTTGTGGAAAGACTCTCACGGGTTATAATCCTAAAATTTAAGCTCAGAATAAACTCACCCAAATTTTCATTTATAGATTGGTTATGGATTATTTTCGTCGACAGTCCCCTCCGTAGTTGGTTCTCCTTTAAACTAGAGTTAGGTTGACAACCAGACTGTGGACAACCAAGGATGGTGTTGCTTTGGGGTTACTTAGGTCACCCACCCGAGGAAAAACAGTCCCGCCCATGTCTTCAGTCATCGCAGTTTCTCCCTGCTCTTCATCTGAGACCAATGAGAAGTGACTGCTGGACTTAACAAGGGCCCTTTAAAAATATCTCTTTGGCATTGGCCCCAGAAGCTGCTGAAAAAGGTCAGGAAGGAAGTTAAATTAACCTTATGGCCATACTCTTCACTGGACCTAGGAGTCTCCCCAGGTTAATGATCACTTCAATGGTGCTCAGTTACAGTGTCCAGTCAGGCCCTCAGAGAGTGTTTAATATAATAAATAAGGTCCAAACCATGCAACACTCGTGACGCAAAATTCTCTAGACATGCCACCATTTATCAACTTGATCCCTTGTTCCCATAGAGCAATTAAAGCTCCTTCCACCTTTTCCTCTTAAGTGCAGCCAGCAGGGGTCTCCTTCAGGTGTTCACTGGCTGGAACTGGATTCTTTCTTCCGCATTCACAGCAGGGATCCTCAGCCCAGGTTGTGCATTAGAATCACCTGGGAGCTTGAAAAGCCCTCAGCCCCCGCCCCCCCCAGGCCCCATTCCTGGAGGATTTTTAAAGCTCATCAGGTGATTCTAACGGGCAGCCAGGGTTGAGAAGGACTCACCTACGGCCTGGGGACGTTTGTGGACTAAGCAACAGCTCATCCAGATGGATTTTCTCCAATTACAAGTCTGTTGTTTCCACTTTTCTAAAGTTCTAATCTCACAGAACATTCTGTGATGATGGAAACGTTCACATCAGGACTGAACTAGAGTGAGCCAAGTGAGGCATGCAGGGTGCAAAATTTAAGGAGGCTCTTACGTTAGGATGCCGACCCTCCACTTGCACGCCCCTAGAACTGAGTGCTTCCTTAATTTTGAACCTTAAGCGCCTCACTCTAATCTTGGCCCCGTTCATACAGCATGTGCATTCTCGAAGGGGGCGATATGGCCTCCAAGGGGACAAAAATTCGCTCCTGGTTGGAGGTGGGGCAAAAAAGTCTTGCTGTTTTTGCATAGGAAGCACAGACATACTTATAGTACATAAACAGATATATAGTACATCTATGTTATTAAAATTTCATGAGGGGATGACACTAGGGAAAAAAATTTCTAAAAAGGCTCCTTGGGGAAGCGATAGTGGAGAAAAAGGTGGAGAAACACTGATATAGAACATTGAACGTAAGTGTTTTCGAGCACTTGAAATGTAGTTAGTGAGACTGAGAAACTGAATTTTAAGTTACATGTAATTTTAATTAATTTCAATTTAAATACCTACCTATGGTTGCTGACTATTACGTTACCCAGCACGGATTGAGAAGATGGACGAGACAAATAAGATTATCACAGACTCTGCTCTGTTCCAAAGCACAAACATATTCTGGAAACAAATGGGATCACCCTGGCAGTTCTCAATGCTAGCACTGATCCACTCATTCACATAATCTCTCAGAACCCGACATATTACCGGCCATGCACCAGAGAGGTGCAGATGGAAAGCAGAGCAGAGGAAAAAGAAAGACGAAACTCAATAGGGACAAATGCACTATAAAGGATAAAGAGGGGACTGTCCTAGGGGAAAATGACTTCCCAGATATGTGACTGACCTCACTGAGTGGTGCTTGAAACACACTTCACATACTCTCCTTATGACCAGGACACCTTGCATTCATAAAAGTTCATTTTTCCAGACAATTTCCTAGCTTTGCTCTCCCCAAAGTCCCAATCTTAAACTTATATCACGTTAGTTGTCCATCCTTACCAGGATCCCAGTAGGCCTGATGCGACTGTTTCCTATTCTAGAATTCATTGGGCCTATGCGTTCTGCTCCAAAGGCCCCTCTCTGTTCCCACACTTGTCCACACTGGAGACACCCCCCCGCACCAACTCTCCAGCCTAAAGCTGTTGTGTCCTCAGGAGCCCCGGAAGAACAGTATGTCCTCTAACCCTGCCTTTCCTTAGTTTTGTTTATTTAAAAAAATAACAATAAACATTTGTTGTCTCAAACAGTGTCTGTGAGTGAGGAGTTCAAGATTAGACTAGCTATGTGGTTTTGGCATAGGGTCTCTCATGAGGTTGCAGTTGAGGTGTCAGCCAGAGGAGTTGTCATGTGAAGGTTTGCCTGGGGCTGGAGGGCCAGCTTCCAAGATGGCTCACCTTACTCACATGGCTGGCGAGTTGGCTGGCTGCTGGCAGGAGGCCTCGGTTCCTTGCTGCCCAGACCTCTCCCTTGGGCTGCTTGAGTGTTCTTCAACTGTTTAACTCTTCAGTAAACTTTCTCTATTCTGATAGTCCTAAAAGTATTCTTTTTTGCCCACCATGATTCATGCAGCAGAACCCAATGGTACTTGCTCAGAAGTTCTAGCTCCATTCTCCTCTGGTGCTTCCCTACGCTTTTTCAAGTGAAATTGGTTGGGTAAGTTGGTTCCTTTCTCTTTTACCAGGGTAGGGCTGACACCCCAGGTGCTTTCTTCCTCCTTCCTCTTTCATTCCCAAGATTCCTGACTTGACTGCAAGGTTAAAAGCTGTTTGTCAAGCTGATTCCATCCATCTTTGAGTTTCAGATATTCTTTTTTCAAATTCTGAGCCATTGTTTGTTCTCCAGATACTGAAGTCTGAAGCCATCTTACCTCTTGAGATGCTCCTCAGAAAACCTGGATTTTAGAACAAAATGGCCTTTTAATTCCCTAAAAACTCTTGGGTATGCAATAATTTTTATTGTTTTCTTTCCAATTCACCAGAAGAAAACAACATATCCCTGTGGAGTAAGATCCTCCTTCCTCCTTATCTGTCCATTGATGTTTGAACCCACCAGGGGCGCCTAACTCCATGACCATTGTCAAGGCTTAGGAGCAGCCAGCTCTGGCTGAGAAATAGAATGAAAAGAAGATGAATATTGCACACCACACCATTTACCAACCCCCAAAGCTGCATGCTGGCTCCTAGCCTGCTTTGAGGTGAGCCAGCCTTGGTCCTACAAGTGAGTAGGACCTGGAGCCTTCCAATGTGGAACTGAGTTCCTTCCCACCGCTGAATCTGTTCAGTGGTGTGCTGGAGCCTGCTCGTACCAGCACACGAGAGACGATAGTTAAATTTTCAGGATTTTTATAAGCTGGATGTTAAACATAACCTTTATTAAAAATTGAGTTATACAGACTTATGATTAACTAAATTACATTTTAAAAGGTAAGAAATACTCAAACTCATTGCTTCCAGATAATTTTACATTTTACTATTATCTATGCTCTTCAAGTATGTATATACCTACATACACATGCTAATTACTTAGCATACGTTCATATAAATATTGTGGAAATACTATATAATGGAGTTCTACTGAGCATCTCTCCCCAGCTCCCAACTCTGTGTTCAGTGACATCATGTTGGTTCCTTGAAATCAGCTGCAGTTGATTGTTTACACCACGGAAATCAGCCAATGCTTCAAATCAATGATTGACTTATTGTTTCATTGATTAGATGTCTAGATTTTAGAAAGTGATCGAGAACATTTCAATAATGCAGATTAAACATAAAAATGTATTGTGTCTGTAGCGGTACATTGTGAATACACAAAATATTGTGAAATTGTGATTGAATTATAAACATAGATTGGCTATAGACACAAGAGTTCAGCAAATTTAACAAAAGCAGTTCATAAGAATTAATTGCACAGTAAAAGAAACAATCAATAGAGTGAAAAGGCAACCAATGGAATGGGAGAAAATATTTGCAAACTATATATCTGATAAGGGGTTAATATCTAAAACAGACAAGGAATTCTTACAACTCAATAGCAAAATAACTAACAACTTGATTGAAAAGTGGGCTAAGGACTTGAATAGAAATTTTCCAGAGAAGACATACAAATGGCCAATAAGCATATGAAAGATGCTCAACATCAACAACTATCAGGGAAATGCAAATCAAAACCACAATGAGATATCATCTCACCCCGTTACGGTGGCTATTATCAAAAACTCAAGACAGCAAGTGTTGGTGAGGATGTGGAGAAATTGCAAGCCTTGTACACTGGTGGTAGGAATGTAAATGGTTCAGCTGCTATGGAAAATGGTATGGAGGTTCCTCAAAAAATTAAAAATAGGGGGCCGGCCCCATGGCCGAGTGGTTAAGTTTGTGTGCTCTGCTTCAGCAGCCCAGGGTTTTGCTGGTTCAGATCCTGGGTGCAGACATGTCACTGCTCATCAGGCCATGTTGAGGCTGTCCCCCACATGCCACAACCGGAAGGACCCACAGCTAAAATATACAACTATGTACTGGGGGGATTTGGGGAGAAAAAGCAAAAAAAAGAAAAATTAAAAATAGAACTACCATCTGAGCCAGCAAACCCATTTCTGGTAGTTATCCCCTAAAATTGAAATCAGAATCTCAAAGAGATATCTGTACTCCCCTGTTCATTACAGCCCTAGTTACAATAGCCAAGATATGGAAACAATCTAAATTCCCATCAGTTGATGAACAGATAAAGAGAAGGTGGTCTAGACATACAATGGAATATTATTCAGCCCTAAAAAAGAGGGAAATCCTGCCGTATGCAACCACATGGATGAGCCTGGAGGACATTATGCCAAGGGAAATAAACCAGTCACAGAACAAATACTGCATGATACCACTTGTACGAAGTATCTAAAATAGTTAAACTCATGGAAGTGAAGAATGGAACTGTGGTTGCCAGGGGCTGGAAGAAAGAGGAAATGGGCAGTTCTTAATCAACAGGTATAAAATTTCAGTTATGCAAGAGGAGTAAGTTCTAGAAATCTGCTTTACAGCGTTGTGCTCATACGTAACAATGCTATATGTACTTGAAAACGTGTAAAGAGGATATGTCTCATGTTAAATGTTTTTAAGCACAATAAAAAAAACCACAATTAATTGGTTATGTGTAATTTATAATGAAGAGCAGTTTATATTTTATTATTTGCAAATTGTGTGATGCACATTCTTTATATTAGTGAAGTTTAAAATAAACTTATGTTTGTATATATACATGTGTTATTGTCCCCTTAGAGCTGGTTGTTAAGCCTTGACCAGCCGAACCTGGCTGTCCAAGCAGGACTTTGGTGAAAAGGAGTGCAGCTGTGTGCCGCCAGCTCAGCCCCTACCACGCGCAGATTCCCGCTCCGCGAGGCCCTGTCCCGTGGCAGGAACGGCGCTTCTTCCGCCTGGGACTTGGCCGAGAAGTGCAGTTTGGCTCTCACAGGGAGGCATCCTCCCAGGAGCCGGCCACCC
Source organism: Equus quagga (assembly GCF_021613505.1). NCBI lineage: Eukaryota > Metazoa > Chordata > Mammalia > Perissodactyla > Equidae > Equus > Equus quagga. Next base: position 18,782,093 of record NC_060273.1, on the reverse strand, counting down.
ACTTCCCTGCCTCCCGCGCACACTCGCTTCCCTCTGCCAAATCACCAGATGTGAGACGTGTCTCAGCACAGGAAAGGAACGAGCAAAGATGGCGGGGATCCGGAGCCCCTAAGTTCTCAGCCTCCTGTTCTCTCCCGGGATGTCAAGAGAGTTGTGTCCAGGCAAAACCATCATTTTTTTTTCTCTAAGAAATGTTTCTTCATGCGTGGCCTCCAACCACCTCTTTTGGAACCACCTGGTGCGCATGGACATTCCGGGACCCTACCCAGGCTTGCTGGGTTGTAATGTCTGAGGGTAGAGCGTGCAGTTTTAACTGCTCCATTCATTCATTCATCTACTGAGTGCCCGCTGTCTGCCAGGCACTGTTCTGGGCTGTGGATATGCCAGGGAACAAAACAGACAAAATCCCTATTTGCATGGAGGTTCTAGCTAACGGGGGAAACACCAACTAGATAAGATATTTAAGTAAAATACATAGTCTATTAGCTAGTGGTAAGTGCCAGGGGGAAAATAAAGGCAGGAAAGGGGATAGGAAGTATGAAGGTGAAATTTGAGTAAAGACCTGAAGGAAGATAGAGAGGAGCCCTATGAATATATTGGGGGGTGGGGGGAAGGGCTCCAGGCAGAGGTAACAACAAACACAACAGCCCCAAATTCCATCATGCTGCCACCTCTAACCCCTGGAAACCACGGATATGTTTTCTGTCCTCATAGGTTTGCCTCTTCCAGATTGTCATACAAATGGAGTCAAACAGTATGTAGACTTTTGAGTCTGGCTTGTTGCACTTAGCATGTTGCATTGGACACTTATTCAAGTTATTGTGGGTATCAGCAGTTTGCTTTTTTTTATTGCTAATCAGTATTCCATCGTGGGGATGCGCCACAGTTTGTTTAGCCATTCACCAGCTGAACGACGTTTCGGTTGTTTCCAGTTTGGGTTATCACGAACAGATCTGATATCAACATTCATGTATGGGGTTTTGTGTGAACATATCTTTTCATTTTTCTTGGGTAAATATAGAAGAGTGGGATTTCTGGGTCATGTGGCAAGTGTATGTTTAACATTATAAGAAACTGCCAAATTGTTTCCCAAAGTGGTTTTACCATTTTGCATTTCTACCAACAATATATGAGAGTTCCAGTTGCTCCACATCCTTGCCAACACTCTTGTCTATGTTTTTAATTTTAGGTGTTCCAATAGGTGTAGAGTAGCATTCATTTGCATAAATTATAAATCTGATCATACTCCTTCCCTGCTTAAATCTGTCTGCAATTCCCTGCTGCTTTTGGATGAAGCCCTGATTTGTCAGCATGACTTGTAAGAGCCACTTGCTGAGTCCCTGCCTACCTCTGAGCCCAGCTGCTGCCCTCTTTGCATTTCACACTCTAGCCACGTTAAACTACTTTGAGCAACCTCCATGCACTGTTTTCTTCACTTTTGCATTTCTCTGTATGCTATTACCTTGACGTAGAATGTTCCACTCCCTTCTTTCATCTGGGCAATTCCTACTTATTTTCCTGTCCTTAACTTAGAGGTCAGTTACTCCAGATGTCACTGACCACCTCTCTCCACTCCAAGGCTCAGTCCTGACTCCCATGGAGTACTCTATCTCCCCCCTTCTACCCAGTTCCCTCACCTCCAACCTGAGGCACTCCCTTCTAGCTCTTTCCAGTTGTGGTAGATTTCAAAATCAGCCACCATACTTTGTAGCTCTTCCCATCAAGAGATGGAGTTTTTCTCTGTTCCCTTGAATACTTACCCATATAAGGTAAGTATTATTATGCCCATTTTATAGACAAAAAACTGAGCCCAAGATCATATAGCTTGTAAGTGATATAGATGGGTTCAAACTCAGGAGTTCTGGCTCCAGATCCTAAGCTCGTCCCGCCGGGCTGTGGGAATCTTGCAGCTATGGACATGCCCATCTGTAGCTTTGCCTGTCCTGGACTCCTTTCTAACTGGGAACATCCCCTCTCTTCTTTAGAGGAACTCCTCCTAATCCCATTCCAACAATATGGTTTTAATGGGGGTTGCCAACCACAACACGCCCTGCTCCTTCGGCTACAAGGCATCAGGCTTGAGCCAAGAAAATCAGAGCCTTCCTTGCAATTTTCTGAATCAAAACTATGGGAAGTGGGGCAAAGCTGAGGAGATGTAAGCTTGGCCACCTCTAATTGCCATCCTTTCAGCTTCATGGAGAAAACAGGTCTGAAAAAAAGAAAGTACCACCCAACAGGGAGTGGTACATGTGTTGGGGGAATGGCGGTGGGTGGGCAGGTCATGTGCTAAACAGGAGCAGGAGGCACCTGAGTTCCCCGCGTTCCTGGTTTTATTGTCCATGAAGGCAGCTGCATCCTTGTCTTCCCAAGGTTTAGTTCCCTTGGTCAATAAATTCCCTGCTTTGCCTCAGTTAGTTGAAACTAGGTCACTTGCAACAACGTAAAGACTCCTCAGAATACACAAGCCTTGGAGGAATTAATGGAGGGAGGCGGATTAAGGCATTAGGTAAAAGCGTCCCCCTTGAGCAGCTCAGGGGTTGAATTGGGGGAGGGTCTGTTGTTGACACAGGTGAGGGTGTGGTCTGGGTCCCTGGCTCCCCATGTAACATGAAAACCCTCCGCCAAAAATTCAATTTGATTGCAAAGGCATTTAGAACTTAGGGGAGAGATGAAAATGTATTCTTCTCCATCAGGGGAAAAAAAGTGTCTAACAGGTTGTGAATAATTCAGATTTAATTACTAGGAAAATGCCTTCCTTTTCTTTTTTCTTTTTATTCTTTCCCGTACCTGATGCTTAGGCAGCAGGTTTAGTATGTATTTGTTCCAGAAATTCTACTTGAAGCAGAGTAAGCCAATCTTCAGCTTTCTTCTCCCCGGGTGTGAAAGCTGGAACGTTTTGGATGTGGGCAGGAAGGAGCGGCAGGTGTCCCCTGGTTCTTCCTGCTGCGTGCTGCCAGGCTCCGTCCCCACCGTGGGGGTCCTCCACGAATGCCCGGGGCCTCGGAGGTTGTGGTCTGTAAACTAGAAGGTACAGGTGTGAAATGCTCCCAACCGTGCAGATGGGTGCCATTACAATTTTGTGGTATTGCATCTCAGACAGGGCCCCATGACTGCTTGGCAATCCTATTACACGCCTATTGCCATTGATTTCAAACCTCATTACTCACTTCGAGTCCTCGATTCTCACTATCCTGTCTCCACTCTTCCTTCCTCTCTGGAAGATGATTTTTTTAAATACCAGCTTTATTGAGAGAGAATTCACGTACCAAAAATTCACCATTTTAAAGTGTACAATTCACTGATTTTTGGTCTATTCACAAAGTTGTACAACCATCACCGCTATCTAATTTTAGAACATTTTTATTACTCCAAAATGAAGCCCCATACCCCATTCCCTCTTCCCCACAGGCCCTGGCAACCGCTAATCTACTTTATCCACTATCTCAATAGGATTTGCCTATTCTGTACATTCATATAAATGGAATCATACAATATGTGGTTTTTGCGTCTGGCTTCTTTCACTAGCATGAAATTTTCAAGGTTCGTTCATGCTACAGCATGTATCAGTACTTCATCCCTTTATATGGCTGAGTACCACTCCTTTGTATGGATATGTATTTGTTTTTTCCGTTCATCAGTTGATGGACGTTTGGGTTGTTTCCAATTTTGGCCTATTTTGAATAGTGCTGCTATGCACATTTATGTACAAGTTTTTGTGTGGACATATTTCCAACTCTTTTGGGTATGTCTCTAAGAGTGCAATTGCTAAGTCATATGGTAACTCAAAATGGTAACTTTCCAAATATTTTCTCCCATTCTGTGGGCTGTCTTTTCGTTTTCTTGATGGTATCTTTTGAAGCACAAAATTTTTAATTTTGATGCTGTCCGATTTATCTATTTTTTTCCTTTTCTCTTATGATTTTAGTGTCATATCTGAGAAACCACTGCCTAACCCAAGGTCTTAAAGATTTACTCCCATGTTTTCTTCTGGAAGTTTTATAGTTTTAGCGCTTACATTTAGGTCTGATTCATTTCGAGTTTATTTTTTTGTATATGGTGTGAGATAGGGGTCCAACTTCATCCTTTTGCATGTGCATATCCAGTTGTCCCAGCACCGTTTGTTAAAAGACTCTTTTTTCCTAGTTGGATTGTCTTGGTACCCTTGTTGAAAATCAACTGACTATAAATGTAAGGGTTTATCTCTAGCCTCTCAATTCTATTCCCCTCCTCTGTATGTTTACCCTTTTGCCAGTAGCCCGCTGCGTTCATAGTGCAACTTTGTAGCAGGTTTGAAATTAGGAGGGGTGAGTCCTCCAACTTTGTTCTTCTTTTTTCAAGATTGTTTTGGCTGTTATGAGTTCCTTGAATTTCTATATGACTTTTTGGGTCAGCCTGTCAATTTCTGCAAAAAAGGCTGCTGGGATTTTGATAGGGATTGTGCTAAATCTGTAGATCAGTTTCGGGAATATTGCCATCTTAACAATATGGTATCCTCCAATTCACGAATATAGGATGTCTTTCCATTTATTTAGGTCTTCTTTAATTCTTTCAACAATGTTCTGTAGTAGTCAGTGTACAAGTTTTGCAGCTCTCTTGATGAATTTATTGCTAAGCGCTTTATTCTTTTTGATGCTATTATAAGTAGAATGGTTTTCTTAATTTTATTTTTGGAATGTTCATTGTTACTATATAGAAATACAATTGATTTTTACAATATACAATTGTATATTACTCATATTCTGCTATGTTGCTGAATTTGTTCATTAGTTCTAAGAGTTTTTTGTATATTCGTAAGAATTTTCTGTATATAAGATCATGTCATCTGCAAATAGAGATAGTTGCACTTCTTTCTTTCTAATCTGGATCCCTTTTATTGCTTGTTCTCATCTAATTGTCCTAGGAGAAGAATTTTGTAATGGTTTAATATAGTCTAAGTACAATCATGCAGTATGTTCTCTTTTTTGACTACCTTCTTTTATTTAACATGATGTTTTTGAGATTCAGCCATGCTGTTGGGCTATCAGTGGTTTATTCCTTTGTATTGCTGAGTAGAATTCCATTGTGTGGACATACTGCAACTTGTCATCCATCCTCCACTTGGTGGACATTTTGAATTGTTTCCAGTTTGGGACTTTTATGAATAAGGTTGCTATGAAGATTTGCATGCCAAGTCTTTCTGTAGACAGATGTTTTCATTTGTCATGCGTAAATACATAGACACGGGGAATTGCTAGGTCATATAGTAGATAGATACTTGACTTTATAAGACACTTCCAAATAGTTTTAAATGGTTGTACCACTCTGCATTTTCATAGCAACGTCTGAGAGTTCCAGTTGCTCCATATCCTTGTTGACATCTAAGGTTGTCACTCTTTTTGGTTTTAGCCATTCTAGTAGGTTTGAAATGATATCCCGTTGTGGTTTTAATTGGCATTACCCTGATGGCTAATGATGATGAGCATCATTTCATGTGCTATTGGTCATTTGTATATCTTCTTTCGTGGATTTTGTTCTTGGCTTTTGCTCATTTTAAAAACTGAGTTGTTTTATTTTTATTTTTAATTTATAGGATTTCTTTATATATTTTGGATACTATTCCTTTGATATATGTGCTATGTTTTTTCCCAGTCTGTGTATGTAGGGTTGTTTTGAGATTCAAATGAGGAATTATATGTTAAGGACAGTGCCTGGCACATAGTAATTATTCAAAATAGAGAACATAGGCTACCGGGACATGATTTCTCTCAATTGTCTGCCCATCCACCCTGAAACCGAGCTGCACCTCCACCCATTCTTAGGGTTGTCTCCCCTGTTTTAGGGGAAGGGCACGGTTTCTTGCTCTAATCCACCTCAGTAGAGATCTTGCTATATGAATGATGTTCTGCGTCTTTAACCTCTTTCTCCAACCTCTGCTCAGACATATGCAATATCTAGTTTCTTTCATTAAAAATAAGAACAGGTGGGAGGAAGATAGACAGTGATTTTAAGTGAACTTTTTTCCCTCTCTGGAAGTTTTTAGGATTTCCTCTTTATTCTTGATGTTAACAATTTTCGCCATAATGCATGTGAGTATGGGACTTAAATTCATCTTACTTGGTGCTTCTACCTGGTAAGCTTCTCCCTGTTTACCACAAGGCTGACGTAGCTGTTGCATCTCCCCAGTTAATCACCTTGGTAAGTTTTCCCAGGCCCACCCTTCCTTCTTTTGTCCGTTGACTCTGAGCTTGGAGTCCCTCCCCCACATTCCCACCTTCCCTGCAGGTTCTCCTGCTAGTTTTAGATGATGGTTTCCCCCAGTTTTGTTTATCTGCAGTTTGCATGCTGTCTGCTTCCCCACTTTCAGCTTTGACTTAAAATTTCTGACCATCCAATAACACTTTCTTGTTTTCCCATACCATTATGGGTTTGCTTCATGGGTTTTGGGGTAACATAGATGGGTGCTTATACTCAGTTTGTCACGTCAGCCAATTTCCAAGGAAACTTTCTAATATGCTACTTATATTTTGAGTACAGAGCATGGTATTGGTTCATTGTAGGCACTCAGCAAGTTATTTGCAGAATGAATCAAGGGACTGGTGGGTGGTAGAGAAAATTCTAGATGCTGTATGGCCCACTGGCCTCCCACTGCTGACCACCATAATGTAGTGTTCAGGAATACGTGCTGTAGAAATAGATGAACTAGCTAGGCGACTCTGAGCAAGTTATGGCACCTCTAGGCCTCACTTTCCTCCTTCATAAAATGGGGATGATAATAATTCCCACTTTGTGGGATTTCCATGAGAATAAGTGCGATAATTCACACAAATTGCTTAGAACTGCATCTCGTGCTTATTAATCAATAAGGATTAAATTTGTCTTAAATTAGCCACAAAATATTTCAAATCCCCAAACATTTCTGAGTCACATGATCTATGTTACTCGCACTCTTACCAGCTGTCATCCCTCCCCCGAATCTGCTTCCTCATTCACAGCACCTTCTTCCACTTAACGTCCCACCCCCAGCCCCTCAGCATCTCTGTTCAAAGTCTCTCCCTTCCAAGCAAACCAGAAGCTTGCCACACAGTCTTCTCTTTAATGGGCCTTAATGAAAACCCTTAACCAAGACTGTCATCACTGTCAGTAGGAGGTGAGTAAGCAATTAGCATTCCTTGCTTAATGGCCCAGTATTTCTCTTGGGGCGCCAGTACCAATTAGGAGATGGAAATAAAGTTTCAATCTTGTTTCCTGATGGACATAGTACAATGTGTGGTGAAACGCCTTCTCTTCAAGGCACCACGCAGGTGAATTGAGAACACCTTTACCTGGGGTGGCACTGGACCAGTGGCATAGAAGTGATCATCTTGTAAGTTAGCCTTTAGAAGTACAATGCTTCCTGTGCTCTAAAAGTGGCTATACGGACCTTTCTGGGCTAGGTTGGAAGTCGGGGAGGTATGATTGTAGAGAAAGTGATTGATAAAAGGAAGCATAGAGGATGCATGTATAGGGGAGGAAGACAATTCCTCTACCCTCTAGGTCCTCTGGCTGGTCTAAGAATTAAATTGACATGAGACAAAATAATAGGAGAAAATAAAACAAAGTTTAGTAACATGTATACTTGGGAGAAACCCAGGAAAACTGAGTTATTTGCCAGAATGGCCAAAGCCGCCACCTTAAATACCATCTTTGGCTAAAGACAAAGGAGAATGTTGCAGGTAGTGGTTTGGGACTTCAAAGAGGAGGAAGGAAATTTATATGGAGACAGAAATGCAAATGTTTGATAAACAAGTGTTTGCTGGGTCATCTGTATACAACGGGACCCAAAAGAGATCTTTTGATAAAATGATCTTTCTGTCTACCACACCTAGTTCCTATTGTTCTGTATTCTCTGTGGTGATAGCTCCTTCCTGGGACAGGCCCTTCCAGCTTAAATTCTTTTAGGCAGTTAGGGGGAGGGTCAAAGTTTCTTTCAGATTCTTTGTTCTTAAAAATAATCAAGCTAGGAGCTGGCCCCATGGCCAAGTGGTTAAGTTCGTCCACTTGGTTTCGGCAGCCCAAGGTTTGGCTGGTTCGCATCCTGGGCTCGGACATGGCACTGCTCATCAGGCCATGCTGAGGCAGCATCCTACATAGTAGAGCCAGAAGGACCTACAACTGCAATATACAACTACGTACTGGGTGGCTTTGGGGAGAAGAAAAGAAAAAGAAGATTGGCAATAGATGTTAGCTCAGGTGCCAATCTTTAAAAAAAAAATTAAGCTAAAGAGATACATTTCAGGGTGGCCAATTCTTATCCCTCACATATGTTTGGTATTTAAGAAAGCATCACACACCAAGAGATGCCTAGAAATGAGGATGTATTTCTGTGTGGAAAAGAGAAAGCTCTTATTTATTTGGCAACTCTTTACTGAGCCTCTACCATGTGTCAGTCACTCTTCTAAATGGCAGGGTCACAACTGGAAATAAAACAAACCCAAATCTCTTCCCTTTTGTTGCTTCCATTCTGGTTTAAGGTAGTGGGGGACCACGGGGCCAGAGGAATATGTAAGTTTGGTTGGTGGTTGGAGACTTTTGGTGATGAGCAAAGAACATGGTTAGAATTCTTCCAGACAGAACTGCGGGGACAGATGAAAGACCTCCGATCCCTGAATTGGCTGGGAATGTCACTGAAAGTTCGGTCTCTGATCCCGATGCCAATCCCAATAACGAGAACAGACTCTTGGGTGCCAAGCAGAGGGTACAAAGCAAGGGCCAGTGTCCCCCAAATTGCTTGCTCCCTCTTAAGAACTGGGTATAGGGTTTTTATTTAGGGTTTTAGGTAGGGGAGGGGGGCTGTGACCTTCTTGATCAACGTTTTCCCATCGGCCTGTGTCTGGGGCTGCTTCCAGCGGAGGAGACAAAGGATTTCTCGGACGAGTGTCCTTGGCTGTGTATCTCCCTGGTGGAGGTAGACTCTGACGTCAGGAAACCGTGGAGTTGGGCATGGGAAGCTTCGGTTTCTTGATATTCTCTGGACTTCAGTTTCTCTGTAAAAGAACTTCAAGGTCCTGTGATTAGCCACAACTTTAGTGGGAGCTCAGCGTGAAGCCATCTGGACTTTAACAATTTGTAACTTCTATTTGGTTGTAAAGCTCAGAGAGCCAGAGGTTAAAGAAACAAGCATTTACGTATGAGCGTAACTAAAGAACCAAGAAACTGGGAATGTGCGCTTTTAGTTTTAACCCGTATGTGCTGGGTTCACTGTAGAGGATCCAATATCAGGGCCGATGTTAACGAAGAGCCGGTAACAGGAAGAAGAGGGGAGAACGTCCCAGAGCTGGTTCTGAGGGAGCCGGTGGGGGGGGGGGGGGGGGGGGAGGGGGAGGGGAGAGGCTGGTTCTCTCAGCTCCTGGGCAGGGGCTGGGAAGGGCTGAGGGTGAGCAAAGGGACTCGTTACCTAGTTTGGTGACTGGAAGTAGGTTCTTGAGGGAGACTGCTAACGAGTTGGTGGGAGGGGGTGGTGCAAACTTGCAAGCAAGCTCAGCCTTGCTGGGATCCTGGTGGCTAGAGCAATCCAGGGCTTGGGGACTAACGTAGACAAGGAATATTGTATTGCTTACAGGCATGTGCTTTGAAATCGTGCAGACCTGGGTTTGAGTTGGGGTCTGCCGCCTGCTGTGTGTGTGACCTTGAGAAAGTTTTCTACTTTTTCTTCAGATGAAGACCTCAGTTTCTTCATCTTTAAAATGGGGACAATGCTGTAGCTTGTTGTATGGATTTAACATATGGATATTACATAATACATTATATACACATATATAACTAATGTGTGTCTGCCACTATTATTATCCTGTCTGCAAAATTGTCTCTCCAGGGCTCATCACAGCTGCGTCTGAAAGGTGACTGTTGGGAGGATTCGCCCATCTTTCTCCTCAGACCGTCATGGCTGCCGTCCCAGGGGGCGAGCTGCTCAGACGTCCAGGGTCACTCAGGGTCCCTTCCAGCTGGGCAGAGGCTCCTGGCTGCCTCTCTGTGTCCTTGCACTTTGAGCCCTCTTTTCACTTTGTTTTTAAATATTTCCCGAAGTTCTAATTGCCACACTTCCTCAAATGTTTTTAATACAGGCAATCAGTGACGACGGCAATTAGGAGGGCCTAATTACCATCGGCATTCTTTCTCTTCTCTCCGAAACCACCATCGGAACAGTCACAAATAAACCTTAATGAAGACCAAAGATCTTTCCCCAGTCTACAGCCATTTGTAATCACGATCTGTTATTGTCAAAGCCGGCAGGCAGAGAGTCCTTAGAAGGACTGTTACATATTCAGCAGAAGCCGCTGCAGAGAGGGACGTGCTGGGGCCTGGGAGGAGGCTGGCAAGCAGGCTTGGGGCTGGGGGGTCTGCAGCCCAGGCAGATTCATTAGATTGCACTAGGCACGAAGGCAATAGATTGCATTCAGCCTATTGTTGTGTTTTAATTTATTTATTTGGCTGATAAAGTCTCAAGTCACTCTTTAAAAAAACAGTTATTGAGATGCAGCATATGAATGATAAAGTGTACAAATCTTAAGTATAAGCTTTGATGAATTTAAAAATATAGAGAGATTCCATGTAACCACGACCCAGATGAAGATCCAGAACGTTTCCAACATCCCGGAAGGCTTCCTCATGCCCTTCTACGGTGTATCCGTGAGGGTGGAATCAGAAAAGCAGGACCACGAGGAGTGTTAGGTTATCAGGCATTATGAGAATTCGACCTTCCCCAATTGCGAGAGAGACTGGGGAAATGGTCCTAAAAGGGCAGAGAGAAGGCGCTCACTAGAAGCGTGGACACAGGTGAGGGCTTGCAGGAAAGCCTGGAGGCTGGTCACATCTGGCTGAAGGAGTGAGACCGCAGAGGCGCTGGTGCAGAAGACCATGGAAGGTTGGCGGCTCTTTGTAGCTGCTGCCTTGTTGAATCCACAGTGGAGCATCGATGGTGGACTGGGGTCACTGTGGGTCAGCTAGGCTGGCGTTCAGGAAGAAGGGCTGGAGGCGGCGTGGGGACAGCAGAGTGGGGCAAGCTTGAAGCTGGCAGCACCTCTGCGCCTGTCTCTCACTGCCTCGGACCTTCAGCGGGGCCGCCTCACTGCCTCCTCCTTCAGCCCCCACAGCTTCACTTTTGGTGATTCTAACCTGGAATCACACAAGGAAGACGATTCTGGGAAACATGGCCCCCTATGTAATGGGGCTGACAGTAGAACAATCCAGCACAATGCAAAACTGTTTGTGTCCACTAAATGTGGCTTGTGGGGTTGTGTCCTCCAGCTGCGAGGTTGTGGGGTCCCTGAAAGAGTCTTTATGTTCCAGCTGCACACCTAGAACAGCTCCTTCCCAGAGTAGGGGAGGGGAGGAGGTCTCCTGCTGGTCCTCATTCTTGTTCCATCTCTCTTCAAGAAAAAGGAATGCAAAAGGAATTGGATCGGACTCTTGGACAGTGGCCGAGGTCTTCCCGTGGGTGTGGCTCTCTCTGGCTGTAGGACTAGGAGCAGTGATTCTCAACCTTGGCTGCACAATGGAATCACCCCGGGAGCTTTCCAGAATGCTGGTGCCTGGGCCCACCCCCAGAGAGTCTGGTAATTGGTCTGGAGTTCAGCCTGGGCACTGGGATGTTTTAAATCTCTTCAGGTGATTAGAAGCGCAGCCGAGGTTGGGAATCAGCGGAGGAGCAACACCTGCAGCCTGGTAGGCCGCTTCCTCTCTTTCGGGGGCTTTCACCTTCCCTCGCAGCAGAAAGGTTAAATGCAGCTGAGGCTGGCCTCCGTGGGGTAGGTCTCCTCGGGACTCATTGCTCTTCTCTCTTCTGCACACATTGCTTTTGCCTCCATGACCAGCTGGTGACAAGGCTTGGAACATGAGGGAGTGAGAAGTTCTCCTTAGGCCTTAAGCCCAAATCACCTGCCTCGGTCCAACTGACCAGAGCTCCTGCATGTGACAAAACTCTCCCCATTTTCCCCCATGATTGTGAGGACGAATCTACAGGGTCGGAGAGAAGCTATCTGAAAGTAGGTTCGTTCATCTGGGTCAGAATTCTCCAGCTCGGCGGTGTATAAAATCCCCTGGTGTAATGCACAGCATGGGGCCTATAGTTCACAATGCAGCCACGTGTCACCTAACGATGGGGATATGTTCCGAGAAATGCGTCGGTAGGTGATTTCGTCATTGTGCGAACATCATAGAGTATACTGAAGGGGCACAAATTTACCACCCCAAAATGTGTCTCTTTAACATGAACATTGTTTTAGACTGATTATTTTTAAGAAACAAAAGACTCAGTTTTTTTTTTTAAAGATTTTATTTTTTTTTCCCCTTTTTCTCCCCAAAGCCCCCCCGGTACATAGTTGTATATTCTTCTTGTGGGTCCTTCTAGTTGTGGCATGTGGGATGCTGCCTCAGCATGGTTTGATGAGCAGTGCCATGTCCGTGCCCAGGATTCGAACCAACGAAACACTGGGCTGCCTGCAGCGGAGCGCACAACCTTAACCACTCGGCCACGGGGCCAGCCCCTCAGAGTCTTCTTGTTACCTCCCCCTTATCTGCCTAAAAGAATTCAGATTAAAAAACCTGTCTCAGGGGCTGGCCCCATGGCTGAGTGATTAAGTTCGCGAGCTCCGCTTCAGTGGCCCAGGGTTTCGCCGGTTTGGATCCTGGGTGCGGACATGGCACCACTCATCAGGCCATGCTGAGGTGGCATCCCACATAGCACAACCAGAGGCACTCGCAACTAGAATATACAACTATGTACTGGGGAGCTTTGGGGAAAAGAAGAAGAAAAAAATTGGCAACAGTTGTTAGCTCAGGTGCCAAAAAAACCCCAAACAACAGACTGCCTCAGGAAGTGAGTTATCACCTTAGCATAACATGAACTAGGTGGCAGACAGGGAGGAACCTAGAAAAGCCTGTTCGTTGGGCCCCCTCTGTGTTCTTCTGTTTCTGTGTGACCAAACACTTGTTTTCCAGACATTTGCTTCTTTTTACCTACCTGTGAATTGCCTTCCTTCCCTTTGAAGTCCCTGGCTCTCCCCACCCCCAATATCTTCTTTTGTCTTTAGCTGAGGATGGTATTTAAGGTGAGGGCTTCGGCCATTTTGGCAAGTTACTCAGTTTTCCTGGGTTTCTCCCATGTATAAATGTCATTAAACTTTTGTTTGTTTTTCTCCTGTTCATCTGTCTCATATCAATTTAATTCTTTTTTTTAAAGATTTTTTTTTATTTTTTCCTTTTTCTCCCCAAAGCCCCCCAGTACATAGTTGTATATTCTTCGTTGTGGGTCCTTCTAGTTGTGGCATGTGGGACGCTGCCTCAGCGTGGTTTGATGAGCAGTGCCATGTCCGTGCCCAGGATTTGAACCAATGAAACACTGGGCCGCCTGCAGCGGAGCACGCGAACTTAACCACTCGGCCACGGGGCCAGCCCCTCAATTTAATTCTTAAACCAGCCAGAAGAACCTAGAAGGACAGAGGAAAATTTCTTCCTCCCCTGCACTACTTACACAAACCTAGATGGTATAGCTTACTACACATCTGGGCTATATGGTACTAATCTTGCGGGACCAATATGTGGTCTGTTGTTGACTGAAATGTCCTTATGTGTTGCATGACTGTACTGTTTTGTATACTAGAAAGTTGCTAAGAGCGTAATCTTAAAAGTTCTTACCACCCACACATGCACAAAGTTATAACTTATAAGGCGATGGATGTATTAATTAACCTCATTGTGGTAATCATTTGGCAATATATACGTATAGCAAATCATTACCTTGTACATCTTAAACTTACACAATGTTCTGTGTCAACTACATCTCAAGAAAGCTGGAAAAAATTCCCTGGGATTCTTAAAATATCCTCTTGTCTGGGCCCCACTCAAACCCAACTGAATCAGACTCTCAGGGAAGGGGTGTCCTGGCATAGGTATTTTGTACTTTATATAATTTTACTTATTTCATAAAAATTTGTATTGAGTTATATTACAGTAGAGTACACAAATCTTAAGTGTACTGCTCAATGAATTTTTACATAAATATACACCCATGTATCACCACCCTGATGAAGCTGTAGAATTTTCTAGCCCCTCTCCCGCTGAAAGCTCCTTCATGCCTCTCCCAGACAGTAACTCCTCCCACCTCCCAGAACAGAGGACCACTAATCCGCCTTCTATCACCCTAGATCCGTTTTGCCTGTTCTTGAACTTCATATAAATGGGACCACACACTCCTTTGGATCTAGCTTCTTTCCCTTAACACAATGTCTGTGACATTCATCGATGTTGCAGGGGACAACCGTAATTCATTCCATTGAATGAATATGTCCCAGTATATTGATCCATCCTGTTTATGATAGAAATTTGTTTTTAATTTTTGGCTATCATAACAAAAGCTCCTACGGACGTTGTTGTACATATCTTTGGGTGTACGTTCATTTTTTGGTGCACTTTTTTTCTTAGGGTAATTGTTGGGACATAGGGCAAGTGTATGTTTAATGTCTATAAATAGCTAATAAGGTTTTTTAAAAACTTCCCAGAAGGTTCTACTGTGTAGCCAGGGTTCAGAATAACTGATATGGAGGGTGGGTAGAGGCACTTTCAGTAAATGTGGGGCTGTATTAGAATAAAACCTGTATCAGGAAAGGGGTTTCGGGGCTGGCTCTGTGGCCGAGTGGTTAAGTTCACGTGCTCCGCTGTGGCGACCCAGGGTTTGGATCCTGGGCACAGACATGGCACCGCTTGTCATGCCACGTTGAGGCAGCGTCCCACATCCCACAACTAGAAGGACATGCAACTAAGATATACAACTGTGTACGGTGGGTGGTTTGGGGAGATAAAGCAGAAAAAAAGAAAAAAAAAAGATTGGCAACAGTTGTTAGCCCAGGTGCCAATCTTTGGGTAAAAAAAAAGAAGATTGGCAACAGTTGTAGCCCAGGGGCCAATCTTTAAAAAAAAAAAAAAAAAGAGAAAGAAAGGGGTTTCTGGGGGCCAGCCCGGTGGCACAGCAGTCAAGTTCGCACATTCTGCTTCTCGGTGTCCCGGGGTTCGCCCGTTCTGATCCTGGGTGCGGACATGGCACCAGCTGGCACGCCAAGCTGTGGTAGGCATCCCACATATAAAGTAGAGGAAGATGGGCACAGATGTTAGCTCAGGGACAATCTTCCTCAAAAAAAAAAAAAAACAGAAAAAAAAGAGAAAGGAGTTTCTGTGTCTTTAGCACAACAAGGCTAGAATTATTATTTCTCAAGGTTTACGGTCAAGGTCAATTCATAAGAGACAAACATATTTCTCAGGTAGCCTAAATGGGAGTGGTTTACAAAAGGGAAATTAACCTAGCGTCTGATTTCAATTACCTTAGGAGATAACAAGGTATAGCCCGGAGTGGAAATATCCATCGTCTCCATTTTCCTCGCATCCTTCATCCATGGGACCAGGATCTTCCTTTTCACTGCCTGGAAAAACTAGAAGAAAGTATCAAAGTGCACCTTCCCCACCAGCAGAAAGAGCAGAGGACAAATCTCTTCATATTCAGTGGCCACTTGAGATGGCATAGTCTGCCACATGTGAGACCAGCCTGGGGGGTCGGTGCTTTATTATTATGGGGGGGGGTGGGTAGCTCAGCTTGAGGAAGGGGCATGTGGAGTATTGGACAGACTGCATGGGAGAAGGAAAATAATAAGATATAATATAGTTTATAACTAATATAATTATTATCAATGTAATTAGTATAAAATGCATAATATAATAAAATGGAGTGGGGGGTTAGCAGATAAAGGAGAAGAACTCCTTAAGACTTAACTGTCTGTGCTCGGACTGGAAAAGCATATGCGTGTTTCCCTCTCCCAGGCCAGTTGACGCGTTAGCTGTTTATCTCCCACTGGTGAGCGAAAGACTGAGATTCCATCCTATTGGGGGGACGTGGCGGGGGGCGGGGGGGTGGAACCTGTAGGGCGAGGTCCCCATCAGGCACCCGAAATCCTAACCCCCCTGAGCCTCTCTGAAGATAACCCAGCTTTGGTTTGTGTAGCAGACGCCATGGCAGAAATTAGTTACTTTCTGTGCCCTGGGGGCAGCAGTACCACAAGCTCTATTATCACTCCTGCGCCTTTGTGTTGGGACACTCCGGCGCCCCTGCAGGAAATCCGGCTGCCTTTTCCGGGAAGGGGAAGTCTTAACAGTCTTTAAGGATCAAATGAGAGAAGCTTCCAGGCGACTGTGGGACCTCCCAGGAACAACCCAGGAACTACCTGTAAGGGGTGGCTATCCTCATCTTCCTGAAGGAGTGAAATCAGAGCTTTTAAGAGCTCAAAGGAGGGGTCGGCCCCATGGTTAAAGTTCCACACCCTCTGCTTTGGCGACCTGAGTTTGTGGCCCGGATCCTGGGTGCAGACCAACTTCCACTCAACAGCCATGCTGTGGTGGCATCCCACATACAAAGTAGAAGAAGAGTGGCACAGATGTTACTCAGGGACAATCTTCCTCAAGCAAAAAAAAAACAAAAACAAAAAAAAAGGAGGATTGGCAACGGATGTTAGCTAAGGGCGAATCTTCCTCGCATACAAACACAAAACAAAAAAAGAGCTCAAGGGAGATGAGGAACTCCTGGATGAATCCCTAGGATGGATAAAAAGACAGAGCTTCCTGGATGGCTGGTCCCAGGGGCCGTGCGTTGGGAGCGTTGAGTGGAAAAGCTGGGCAGATGCTCAGCTCAGTGGGATGGGCGCTTCCTTGGAACTGTCCTCCCCCGAGGGGCTGCCCTGGCTTGACCTCAGCATCGTGACAGCCGAGGTCAGTGGAAGGATATTCTCCACTGAACAGACAGCCACGTGTGCCGTCAGAGAGAGGTGTTGACTCCCGGTGGGCGGGACACGGAAGCTGCTCCCCAGTTCTCTCATTTCCTTCCCACGCCGAAGCCTGCCAATGTCCCCAGATGTCCTTTCCTTAAAATCTGCTATCCTCTCCAACAAGTAATAAAGTCCAGCCACCCAAGCTGCCCAAACCCTGCCGACTCAGGTGTCTACTGTGCTCTGCTCTCTCCTGCCGGCGGGGAGGCATGAGCGCTCATCTTCGTTTCTCTTGGTTTCTCAAGGTGGAAGTAAGGAAGAGTTCTGGTCCTGTGGACAAGGGCTGAGGGATAGACGGGCTCTTTTCCAATTCAGCTGTGGCTTGCCTGCTCCTGAAGTAACTAAAATCATACACTGTTTGCCTTCCTGAGGACTGACTTCTTTTCAAAGACCGCTCCCCGTTTAGAAGACCTCAAAAGGCTATGCAGGCGAAAAGGGCAAAAAAGGGGGAAGGTGTGGGTGGGCTCAAGCCAGTTTTGAGTTATTTTGGAGAAATATAAGATTTATTACTGAACTGACTCCCACCCAATGTAGTGAGATACTTAAAATCAAATACAGTTAATACTAACATAATTATTGAGAAATATGACAGTGTTAACATTCAGAGGCCTGATGCTCCCGGCCCTAATATTAATCATGAGGAAGCTTAATATTCAAACAGAATTGGAATGCACTGGGCTGCTTTAAATGCCTCCCTTTGTGCTCAGGCAGGACACTATCTTCTCAAGGGTGGAATGGCTCCATTTGCATAATGTCTTTTCTTTGTTCCTTCTGTTGTCCCAGCTAATTGCTTTAGAATACCCGACCTCTGCTAGTCCCCTATCTTTCTTGCCAATAATGATTTGTGGTCCTCTTCCCTCTTGATATGTAAAATTGTAGGTGAGCTGAGACACTTCAAAGCACAAGACTTTACGTGAGTATCCCCCAGTGGGGGTGGCGATATTGACATTTTCACCGGAGACAGAGTGGATCAGTGTCGGAAGGGAGAAGCCAGCTCCCTCGGGCTCCCTACTTAGGGCGGTGTCTCCTTACGTGATGGGAGGGGCTGAGTTTGAAGAAAAGACGGTAAGTTTTGGGTTTTAGAAGTTCCCCTTCCTGAGATAGACTTGGAGTGGGGATTGCCTGCTTCCTTTGGTTAATTAAATCGGCGATGTTTCTGTGACTCAGCTGTTCTGCCTTCTCTAAATTGTCCTGGGACCTTAAGGGGCAAGGATACCCAGGCTGGAGGTGGAGGTAGATAGGACTAGTATTGGTGACTATCTAACAGGTGCTCACTTATTAGGCACTGACTATGAGCTGGTCATGCGTTAAGTGCCACACAAACATTCTCTTGTTTAATCCTCACTTTACCAATAAGGTGGATTCTGTTGTTATCCACATTTTGCGGTATAGGAGAGGAAAAATGTTTTCCTCTACCCTCTTACATTCTGTTCCTGAGACCCTGCACATTAAACTGACAAAAGACGGGTTAACAGAAGAAGAGGCATGCACATTTTAATTTGATGTTAATATTATAATTTTTTACATGTATATGGGGATCTCACAGAAAGGAAATGAAAAGTCAAAGAACTGGTTGGGTTGCGAGCTCATATACCATTTTAACACAGGGTGATAAACTTGTGGAGAAGTGACAAGATAAAAGAAAAAGGTTTGAGCTTCTAGGAGCAGTAAATTGTGGGAAAGTAAATATATGGGGGAAACTAATGGAAGACAAGGGTTGTTTCAGTAACATTTGCTTATGCTT
The DNA here is from genome assembly GCF_021613505.1 of Equus quagga. NCBI lineage: Eukaryota > Metazoa > Chordata > Mammalia > Perissodactyla > Equidae > Equus > Equus quagga. Next base: position 18,763,529 of record NC_060273.1, on the reverse strand, counting down.
ATGGTGCCATCTCCAGTGATCAGAATCCTTTCTTCTTCCTGGTGTGGGAGTGGGGGAGGGTGGACACCTTCACAAAGGGAAATTTATGCCCTGCCTTTGTGCAGAAATGGGGAGGAAAGAGATTTTTCTGCATCTGCTGTTTCTTGATTGCCTTTAGCTCAAAATAATCGTCATGCCAAAGTGGCGTATTTCGATGTGGCGTATCCTGATCCCATCCAGCAGCTGAGTAAACGGAAGCATAGAAAGCAACTTGCCTGAAGTCGCAGAACAGGCACCTGAGCTGGACCTGTTTTAAAGACAGAGAAGGCGGGGCTGGGGCAGCAGGCGCAGAGCTCACGTGGCAAGAATGTCAAGGTCATGTAGCTCAAAATCTGCTCTCCCCAGCCCTTTAGTCCTTGGGACACCCAACACAGGGGAAGAAACTGCTGGTCCTCTAAGGAGGTGAGAAGTAGCAGGAGAGAGAAAGAACCAGGAGGATGAGGAGCTGTGGGTCAAGCCAGGAAACTTCCACCAGGGAGGCTGGGAGTCAGGACAAAAAGGTCAGAAACCTGGGATGAGTCAATACCAGAACTGGGCAAGAAAACTCAGGATTTATGCCTTTTAACAAGGCGGTGGTGGGAGGAGAGGAGGCAGGGAGGGAGGAGGGTACGGAGAGTTAAGGCTGTAAAGAGATTTATCACAAATAATTGGCTTATGTGATTCTGGGGCTGGCCGGGCAAATCAGAAATCTGCAGGACAGGCCGTTAGGAAGGGCAGGCTGGAAACTCGGGCAGGAACTGATGCTGGCGTCCGATGCAGGCCGAATTTCTTCAGGGAAGCCTTGGTTCTGCTCTGAAGGCCCGTCAACTGGTTGCATCAGGCCCACCCAGGTTATTGAGAATAAGCCCCGTAAAGTCTAACATTTTGTAGGTGTTAATCACGTCTACAAAATTCCTTCAGAGCAACACCTAGGTTAGCGTTTGTTGGAATAACTGGGTTGTTATCGGTCAGAAATAACGGTCAGCCAACTGACCATCACAATGCTCAAACACTTGCTGCATTAATAAATAATAATAAGCTAGTATTCTTTGAGCGCTTAATAGATGCCAGGCACCATTCTAAGCACTTTGTATGTTTTAATTAGTTTGCCCTTCCCGAAAAACCTAGTATTATTATTACTTGTGTCCAACATCGGTGCTGTTTATCAGTCAATATTTCCTCTTCTCCTTTCTCCAGGTAGATAGATTTCCACTTTATCTTCCTTCAAATTCAGTAGAGCCATGTGGCTTTTTTTGATCAATGAATTATGAGCAGGAATGATGTGCATTACTTCCAGGTGGAAACATTTAAGAGCCAGTTTATCACCTCTCTTTTCTCCTTGTCGTTCTGACCAGCACTGTCCAGATGGTGGAGCCTCTAGGAGCCTGGGTCTCTTGGAGCGGACAGCGTGAGCAGAGCCCCAGCTGACCACATTGGGCACAGAGCATGTGTTTTAAGCTACTGATATTTGCAGGTGTTTGTTTCCTCTGTATACCCCAATCTATCCTGATTATCCCATTTCACAGAGGAGGAAACTGAGGCACAGAGAAGTAACTTGACTGAAGTCGTACATCTAGGAGACGGTGGAGCCAGGATTCAAAGTCAACCGTCTATTAGTCCTTGCTGTTTAGAACCCTGGAATGACTCAGATGGCCATCTTTTCTGAGGCTTCGCTCTTAGCTTTCTCACTGGGAGAAATTTTACTCCTCCCTCCCCGACCCCAGACATTTGGCAACGTCTAGAGATATTTTTGGTCATCACAACTTGGGGAGCGGGAGGGGAGCTGCTGGCATCGGGGTGAGTAGAAGCCAGGGACGCTGCTAAGAGTCCTATCGTGCACAGGACGTCCCCCACCACAAAGAATTACCCATCCCCAAACTTCAATAGCACCGCCGTGGAGAAGCCCCAACTTACACGAAATTCCTCTGTTGCTTAAACTAACCGCAGTTGGCTGCTTCTGCTTGCAGCTGGAGACTTAGTTGGGTTGTTATGAGTTAGTTAATTAATTAATTGCAAACAGTGGGGTGTCGGTGCTGGGCCTGGTCCTATTTGACATTTGCCTAACTAATGTGGAGGAGTAAGTGGTGAGAGGCCCACATTCGCTGATGACACTTAGCTGTGCCAGGTAGTGAAATGCCAAGCCGCTGGTGATAAGCTGCGGGAAGATCTCACCAGGCTGTGCGAGTGGGCAGAGGAGTTGCCAAGGAGGAGCTTCAGTGTGGGCAAGTGCAAGGTGCTGTGTTTGGCAAAAAATAATCCCAGCTATACTTAGAGGCTGGAAGAGGACGGAAGAGGATAGAAGAAAATGAATAAAAATTGAAAGGACTCCAGAGAGTGATTCCCACGCCTGATTCTAAGGCTCACCTGCGCTCTGGCTAACAATACCATAGGCTCTGGCATGGGCTTGACCCGAGGCCTGGGCACCGCTACTTGGCTGCTTTTTATTTTCTGCAGGAATACAGACCCAGTTTCTCCAGATTTCCTGATTTTCAAGAGAAGCCCCAAATCCTGACTTTTATGTGTAAGTTCCCATTTTTCCTTTCCTTTCCTTTTTTTTTTTTTGAGGAAGATTAGCCCTGAGCTAGCTACTGCCAACTCTCTTCATTTTGCTGAGCAGGACTGGCCCTCAGCTAACATCTGTGCCCATCTTCTTCTACTTTCTATGTGGGACACCTGCCACAGCATGGCTTTTGCCAAGCGGTGCCATGTCTGCAACCGGGATCCGAACCGGCGAACCCTGGGCTGCCGAGAAGTGGAACGTGCGAACTTAACTGCTGCGCCACCGGGCCGGCCCCCTCCTTTTTTTTTTTTTTTTTTTTGTCACTTTTTATTTCAATATAATGTCAAGCCTATAGACGAAAATGCAAGGATGGTATAAAGAGCTCCTATACCCTTTATCCAGATTCACCAGTTGCTAACATTTTGCCCAATTTGCTTTATCATTTGAAGTTCCCAATTTTTGTAAACATCCCACGGATCAAGCTAAAGAAGAATGTGAATGGACTTTGGTCCTTAAACCATCAGCTGGTGACCTCTGAAGCTCAGGCTCCCCTCAGACCAAATAAATGAGAATCTAGGCGGCGGACATTTGCATTTTAAAAAATTTCCTCCAGCTGGTGCTAACGCGCAGCTAGGGCTGAGAACTGTCATGGTGATTCCATTCCCCCTATTCGTGACTGGCTTAGGGGTGGCCACGTGATTCAATTGCGGTCAGTGAGAATAAGGAGAAAGTCTAACGGAGTGCTTCTAAGAAAGGTTTCTTCCCGCTTCAAGATACACAGGAGAGCGGCAGCTCTCCTGTTAGGTGCTGTCTCTGCATTTGATGGATACTGGCCTAAGGATGCAAGTGTGAAAACACGGAAAGACTGTGGGTCTTTAAATTTATCTTTGAGCTGCTGAATTAACTAAGCTTGGGGCCCGTTTATCTCGAGATTTCTTTTTATGGAAGATACATTTTTCTTCCTTAGGTTGTTTGGCAGAGATGACTAGTCACCTGCCGAAGATCCGCGCATACCCGTGTTATGTAGAGTTAGTCCTTGGAAGCAAGTCTCCAGCCACGGATGACATTTCTAGCATCCCCTCCCCTGCAATCTAGAGGGAACCACGTGACTCGTTCTCACTAATGGAATGTGACGTGAAGTGGCTTACTTCTGGGTCAAGGTGGTTAAATTCAGGTGCCTGATCCTTCACCTTTTCACCACCACCCCTGTCCCCTTCCCCGATCTAGCCAGGTGGGTGACATCAGGGTCACCCTGAAGCCACAAGATGGCAGGACTAAAAGACAGAAGCAGCTTGGTTCCCTGGTTACAGGCTGGAGCAGAGCCGTCCAGGAGTGCAGCTCGGCCAGGAGCACCTACGTTGGACTTTGCGTGGGCAAAAAATAAAGGGCTATTGGGTTAAGCCCTTGAGATTTGGGGTTTTGTTATGACAGATAGTGTAGTCCACCTGACAAATAGAGTCTAGCTAAGCTAGAATCAGGTGTTGTTTGCAGCCTAAAGGTTCTTACTGAAAGTTTTGGAGAAGGACCCACGAAGTCCAGACCACCACCTCACAACGGGGCGGTTTGGTTGGTGGTGTTTTTATTTACAAAGAGGCAATCAGCATTCCGCGGATTTGCTCTAACATCTAGGAGTTGCTTGCCTTCAGCCTGGTCACCTGGCCTTGCCACTGCCATTATGGTGGCTTTGATCCTAGACTGAGGATTTAGCGGCTTTCAGTCTCTGCCGCTTGGCTGCTGGTCTCTGGTTGTTTCTCCATCTTGGCTCCTCCTGAACTGAGCTGCGTTTGAGGTTCTGCTCTCCCTTCTGTAAACATTCTGACTAAATGCCGTTCTGGTCCAACTGTCTTGCTGACCCTAAGAGGGACTCTCGGCTGCCCCCATATGGCTGGGTGTTGCCCAGCTCTGGAAGCTTCTGGAGGCATGGGTTCTAGTCTGTTCACTTGGTAACTAGGAACAGAGACTCCCGGAGGCTCGAGGAGAGGGGAGATTGTTGACAGAGTGCGGAGAAAGGCTCCCAGAGACCTGAGGGCTGCAGTCCAGCTGGGCCTGAGGGAAGGGGACGGGGAAGCCGTTAGAAACCGAGGAAGCCCTCCTTCCTCTCCTGGCGGTGTTTCTGCTTTCCTCCAAGCAGTTCTCCAGGCTTTCTTGTTCTTTCCCTCCTTCCCTCCTTCAGGTATCTGAGCAGCCACCAGGTGACCAGCTCCATGGAGGACAACAGTGGAGAACAAGACGGTCAAGCACACTGCTCTCACAGAACTTATGTTCTAGTAAGTAAGCAAACACACAAAAAATAAAATATTACAGACTTTTGAGCTATCAAGGGAGTAAGTATGGACTATACTAAAGAGTAACAGGGGATCTCCTTTCGAGGGCTGATGAGGGAAGTCCTCACCGAAGAGGTGACTTGTCAACTCAGACTTGATGGATGAGAAGGGGCCAGCCATATAAAGAGACACAAGAGATTTCAAGCAGCAGGAATGGCAGGTGCAAAGGCCCTGAGGCAGAAATATGTTTGGCTGGATCAAAGAACTGAAAAGGGAGGACACATGACTGGAGTGTAGGCAGCAGGATGAAAAGTGGCATGGAGTAAAGTTGGATAGGTTAGCATGGTCTCAGTAAAGGCACGACCTTGGAGACCATGGCAAAATGTATCTTATTTAAGTGCGACAGGAAGCCTTTGCAGGATTGTCTTTTCTTTACCAAACAGTTTTGCTTTTTTCTTTTTTAAGTAACTTCAGCTTGCGTTTTGCCCATTGTCGCTGCCCTGGTCCCAAAGCTTCCTTATATCTTTTCTGTTCTGCTCCCCTCTAGCCAACTAGCAACTGCTTTCCATGTCTCTTAGTTGAAATTCCCAGCAGACGTCATCTGATTGGCTCAGTTTACCTTTCTAAGTCCAGTCACAAATCCTAGGCCACCGGCTACCCTATGGATGGCTGTGAATGGATTGGCTGGCCTTGGGTCAGGTGCAATCTGTGACCCGGTCAGCTGTGGCTGAAGGCAGAGTCCCATCCAGGACAAGGTCATGGACAAAGCAGGCAATGATGCAAGCTCTTAAAGAAGTATTTCCAGAGATAAGACTTAGGAAACTAGTGTTTCGCTGTGCGCCTGACTTATTTAACTTCTGAAAATGCATGTTAGGTGGTGTCTAACGTGCCCCTGATGAAAACTCGGAAATGGCTTCTGAATGCACTTAGGGTCAAAATTCATGGTGCCATGTCCTCTGGATCCAGCTTTCCCATCTGGTTTCATCTGATGCTACTCTTCCCCTCACTCTGTGCTCCAGCTTTACTGGCCTTTTTTTTTTTCTTTGGTCTCTCCAGTCTCAGGCCCTTTGCACATGCTCTTTGTGTTTTCTTCCTTCCATACTTCCCTCCCTTTACTTGGATAACTCCAACTCTTCCTTTAGGTCTGATTGTAAATGTCACCTCCTCATCCTTGACCCTCCATCAGAATTAGAGAGCCCTGTTTATATTCCTTTGTACTTTCTGCTCTATATTTTCCTTAATGACGCAGATTACAACTTTAAATGATGTTGATGTGCGTTTACCTGCTTAATGCTTGTCTCCCCCATTGGACTGAGAATTCTGTGAGGGAAGTGGTCATATCTGTCGAGATTGTGACTGTTTCTGGCACACAGTAGGTACTGGATAAATGAATGAATGCCAAGAAGTGAGAGATTATGTGGCCTGAGGAGTCACTGAAGACTTCATGGAAGGAACAAGGCTTGATCTTGGCCTTGAAGAATGGACCGAATTTGGAGAGAACAAGGGAAAACATTTCAGGCAGGGACACACTCGTCAGCAAGACCAGAGAATTGGGAATAAGTATGGTATAGCCAGGGAGCAGTGTGGACACCGGCCTGAGTAGAGCAGAGGTGTGTGTTGACAAGATCTGGAAAATAAGACTGTCTGGGTGGGAAAGGGCCCAAGTAGGAAAAACATAAGTCTGAGAATAGTATTAAATAACAATAGCTAATATTTGTATGGTGATTATTATCTTTAAAGTAGTTTTCCAAGTGCTTCACGAAAATAAGCTCATTTAATCCTCACAACAAACTCATGGAGTCAGTACTATTTTTGTGTCCATTTTACAGATGAGGAAACTGAGGCCCAGGGAGATTATTCTGTCAGAGTTCTCGTGGCTGATAAATACAGGGCTGGGATGCAAATCTGGGCAGAGATACAGCTGTAGAGTTTGTGTGCTGGAACGTTACGCCAAGCTGCCTCTCCCCTTCCATAACTTGGCAAAAGATCAGCTCTGGGGGGTGCAGAGTAGAGAAGCGTGACAGAGGAACCCAAGGGTTCTGGTCTTGAGACGGGAGGTAGGATGCTGCTGGGCCAGAAATGAGTGAGCCGGGAAAGGGAGGGGAACAGCCTTTGAGGAGAAGGGGAACTCAGAAAGGAGCAAGAGATCGGAGAAGCGTGGCTGGGAAAGCTTAGTGACGGGCTGTTGCATGTGCTCGGAGGCACGAGGAACTGCTTTCTGTCTCTCTGCAAGTTTCAACACCTGTCCCATGAGTTTAACAATAGCACTGATCTCAAAGGTTAGGCTCGAATGAGACAAAATCAGGGAGGGTCACGGTACATTGCTTGGCACACACAGTGGGGGCCCGGTGAATGTGAACACTCTTCAGAGGGATTGGGACCACAAGGACTGCCCGGGGTCCTGGCTGTGAACCGGGAGTGGTAATATTAATGTTTATTTGGTGCCAGCCAGCTTGGGCCAGCTGAGCAGTCTTCAAGCAAAGGCACTTGGAGGTCCCACGTGCCAGAGCCCTGGAGGGAGCAGACCGAGATGGTGCGGGGGTCCTCCCAGGGGTCAGGCGCCTACGTCTCTCCTCCAGCTCTCTGGCCTTTGCAGAAGAGCTTTGACCTTGGTCTCCAGAGCAGGCGTCCCGCTAGTTAAGCCCCTGGGACCCTTCTTTCCATGCTCCATCAGCGCCCCAGATGCCCTGTGGTTGACGAAGTCCTAGTTCCCAGGGCTGCAGGTTGCTGCATCTGCCGCTTCACACTGCTCATCACTTTTTTGCTCCATCTCTCAGATCCTCCCCTCTCCAAGGTGCCTGGAGCTGCTTTGGGGACGAGACAACTCGAGGTGACATGGCGCAGGATTACAGGCATGAAGCCCACAGAGGGAAGGATGCTCCCTTTCGCTTCTCCTTTGATCTCTCTGATTAAGCACCTTCTCTGGTGCTAGACTGTCTTATCTTTAACACCTTTCTAACACTTCGGTTGTATCTTTTTTACAAAGAGCAGGCAGCCGGCCTTCAGCTTACAATAGGCAGCAGCCAGAATATGGCTTGATTGTTTTGTTTTTGTTGTATTTATTTTCCCAGTTACTACTTGCTTATGGCAAGTAATTCAGTTTTCTTTTCACGGTAGTGATATAAAGTTCACTTTCAAAATATGTTTATTGAAGTAAAAAGCGAGTCAATTTAAAGAGAAACATGAGATACATAACTGTTGATGTGGTGTGTGGATATGAAACACTTCACAAGGGTCGTACTCAGATGACTGAGGTTGGGAAAATGCTGGAAGAGTGAAAAAGCCTGTCGAGTGTGGAAGCAGAGCTTCCCTATAAACGCTGGCTCTGCTCATTAGCACCCAAGACACTTACTCTCTTTGAGCCTCTATTTCCTCATCTGCCAAAATGCAGACAATAATTCCTACTGTGTGTGGGGTTGTTTTAAGGATTCGATGAGGTCATTTGATGTCTGTGAGTGTGGTTTGCTTGCGATGAATCTTAAGTGTTAAACAAAATGAATTGTTGCTAGTTTGAACTCTGCAATCAAATTCACCAGGTACATGTGGACAGTGGCCAGCTTCCCAGGACTTCCATCCCACAGTGGGGCTGAAATCTGGGCAAATCAGGAAGCTCCCTTGCCTCATTTCCTTCTAGGTAAATGGGGATGGTACTGGGAAGATTAAACCATGACATGAGTGCACAGTGCTAGGACACAGCCCGGTACAAGCGATGTTGGGTCAGTGTGAGCTCTTACAACTATAACTCTGCCCCCAGAGTGACTGGAATCCTATGTGGCTCAGCTCCCTGGAGCTGTGAAATACTGGGTGTGTGCCAAAAGCACTCCAGGAAGTCCGGGTTGGCAGAGGTGACGACGTGGGCCTCTCATGCTTTCTGATATTGAATATTCAAAATATCCAACTGTCCTTCCACTCTCCCCGGGGAGCCCTCCGAGCCGGCGCAGAGCGCCCTCCTCCCCTCCTGCGCCATGTGGAATAGCTCCCGTTTAGCTTTCATCTTCCTGCAACAGCGCTTGCTGCGGACTATATTGTGTCCTCCCCAGATCCACGTGTTGAAGCCTTACCTCTCAACGTGGTGGTATTTGGAGACAGGGCTTCTGGGAGATAATTAGGCTTAGATGAGGCCATGAGGGTAGGGCCCCCGTGATGGGACTGGTGGTTTTATAAGAAGAGGAAAAGAGAGCTTAATCGCGTGCACGCGTGCATGCACACACGCACTTTCTCTCTCTCCTCCATATGAGGACATAGCAAGAAGACCGCGTCTACAAGCCAAGAAGAGAGCTCCCCAGGAGCCCAATCTCTGGCTCCTTGGTCTTGGACTTTCCAGCCTCTAGAACCGTGAGAAATAAATGTCTGTTGTTTAAGCCCCCCTGACAAGTGGTATTTTCTTATAGCAGTCTGAGCTGACTAAGACAATGCTAACTCTGCCTGGAATCCTCCCCAGGTTAAAAAAGATATATGGATTATTTCCAAAGTGCTAATCCTTTTACACGCGACATTGTATTGAAGCCTCACGACTCTATGGAGGAGAGTACTGTTACTGTGTCCCATTTGACAGATGAGGAGACTGAGGCTTGAAGTTTAGGTGGACTTGCCCGGGGTCCCAGAGCTGCTGTGTGCCAGAGCCAGATTTTGAACACCAGCATTCACACGCCCACCCCCAGCTAGCCTCCAGCCATTTGGATGAGGGACACACCCACCCTGATATGGGCAAGAGCACCTTGCTGGCTTCAAGGGGTGCAGGGGGATCCTTCCTAGTGGCCCGAGTGTGGATGAGCAAAGCCCAGCTTCCACCACAGAGATGAGCCAGCTGGATGACAGGGCAGTGAGTTTGTGCAGACGTACCCAGAAGAACACCACGCCCAGCTCCGTTGGTTACGACAAGGCAAAACCTTTAATAACATGAGTGCTTATTACATTAGCTGCTTCGGGGCTCTGACATCTTTGATTTCTGGTCATGTTTTTCTAACACGTAAAGGTGAATGCCTCCCTCAGGGCCACCTGGGTGGTTGGTAGCTCGAGGATTTGTGTGAGTAGACAATGGGGACAACTCTGCACACGCCTGCTGGGGATTCAGGGATCCCCACCCCCAGCCACCACCTGTGACTTTGAGTGAAGTCCTCTTCCAACGAGGGAAGAATGTGGAGGTCCTTCCAGTAAAGAAGGAAGAGAGGAAAACATCTGGCACAGATACACAAAGAGGGGAATGACATCATGGGTTTGGCTTGAAAGTTGGGGAGGAACAGAGGGGTTAGGACTTGGAGGGCGAGGGGCAAAGTGTGGGAGAGAGCTGAGTCCATTTGGTTTCATTCTTTGTAAAAAGTAATACCATCACGAGGACCATGCCATGCAACCTCGGAGACACCTCTGTACGCTTCCCCCAAGGCTGTGCAGGGGCAGAGGGCAGAGGTCAGTTCAGACCGGCGTGGTGCGCCTGTTGGCCGGATTATTATGCAGCGAATCTTTGAATTCTTTGGGCGTGGAATTATGGAACTGTAGAAAAGCGTGGTCCCGGTCGGAGTTGAGGAGGGTCCCCATGGTGATCTTTGAGGGGTCCCGGGAGAGGGTGAACATTGAGATGTCAGTGGAAGGGATGGTGTGGAAGCCTTTGCTGATGGGGGACAGGTCTCGGGATCTGGGCTCCGTGGAGCGAGAACTTGACCGCCTCCGGAATCTATACCTGTAGGGTGGAAGGCGGGCAAAAGTAGATTTCTTCAGGAGCTCCGAGTGGGATTTGGCACGTAGCTGCTGATGTTTTTCTATATAGATGTGCACGGCGACGACACCCACAATTTCCGCGATGATGAAAGAGAAGGCTCCGAAATAAAAGGACCAGCCATAGGAGTAGCTTTTTTTGGAGTCTCGCTGCCCGGGGTCTCCGGCATTGGCTGATATATAAACTATGATGCCGATGATGTTGCTTAACCCTAAGAGAAGGGAAAAGAAAAATACGTCTTTTAGAAAGCTCAGAGGTAACTGTCATTTTTAGTCTTGAAATATTTATAGAGAATGTGGAGGTAACAGGGAGAGAGGAGAATGGATTCATGGCCAGGAAATCCACCCGCTGAGCTCCTGTCGCATGGTCTGTCTCCTGGGAAATGAAGAATTCCAGGGCTCCGTCCCAGGCGATGTGCGTTCAGCGGAAGAATACATCCCACCCCTACAGCAAATGCAGCAGACTCATAATGCGGGTATTTTCCCTTAGAAGCAATTCATTCCATCAAAACTTAATCTTCAGCACTAAGTCATGAGGAGGATAAAATAAAGGCGCTACAGGTCCCTGGCCTCGAGTTCTTCACCATTAGTAGGAGAGACTGACATAGAAATGCAATTATAGCAAAATACAGTGAGAGCTCTCCCAGAGACACGTGTAAAATGGCTCGGGAGCAAAGGGAGCGAGAATGACTAAGCCACCTCTCTTTGAAGACAAGGTGACATTTGAGCTGGATCCTGAAAATTGAATAGGGGTGAGCCAGGAGATGAAAGGCTATTGACTATGGAGTGTGAGAGAAGGAATTGAGAATGACTTGCTAGGGTTCTGGCTTGGATGATGGGGAGGTTGGTGGCATCTTGAGCTAAATAAGAGGCAGCAGAGAGAAGAGGTTTAGAGAAGAGGAGATATTTGGATACAGCAAGTAGGAAGTGGTTATCAAGAGTGCAAATGTGGCTGTCCAGGGGACATATATGGGTCTGCAGGTGCAGTCTGGTTACTGACGAGCCTGTGGCTGGGACAGTAGCTTACCAAGTCTTTGCATCTGCACAGGACAAGATAATGCTTTAGATTAGCTGTTGTACAAGCATCAGGAATTGGGGAAGATGAAGCTGTTGTCCCCAAAAGGCAATGCCTGCGGACTCAGTGTTCCCAAGGGCCAGCGGAATAGCACTGGAAACAGCTGCCCAGTCAGCCGGAGAGGAATTGATTCTCTAAGGAGTAGTAAGGAGAAACGATAGAACCTGAGAGCTCAGGGGCTGTGCTCATTTCTGACCACCTTTCTCGTATTATTGCTCCAAAGGCAAAACGTCTGTTTTTGTCCTTCTGCTTCAAGGGCCTCATCTGGGCCTTGATACCAACCGTGACTCAGGGAGGTTGGGACATCAGCTGGAATCTCCTTGCCTCCAAATTTAGGCCACCTGTGGGGTAGTGCTAAATGGAGTCTGTTCCTGGCACCAGTTGGCAAATGACCATTTCCAGGGGCCTTCTGAGTACCCCCTCTTTTCCTCGAATGCTCCATACTCTTCCTGGGGATCCCCAAGATCTCCCCATAGTCCAGCAACCCAAGGGTTAAAGCCGGGCATAGCAGGAGCCTGTGGACTCTGCTCCAGTGCCGCCACTCTGATTGGCCAGTGCACAAGCACTAAGGGGAATTAATATTTTGCATATGATCCCTGGCCATACTCCATCTAGGACTTGCCCTGGAGGGCAGCGCTGGAGTCTGCTTCTGCCCTGTCTCCTCTTGGCCTGACCCAGCTCAGTCATTCAGCAGGTAGACAGCGCGTTTTAATCACTGAACTATTCCTTAATATGTGGGTTGACACAGCCGGCCCAGTGTCAGGCTGCAGGAAACCACAGGATGAAAAATGGCTCCTCTTTCTGGAGTGTCAATTTGGCTTGAAGATTAGTAAGGAAGACACATTCTTTTATATTAAAATGAACATGGATATAATAAGGAGGTGAGAGCAGAATTCACATGAATTTTTAAGTGTAAAGGAGAGACAGACTTCAAAGACATTTCAGCTCACGGAATGCGGCTTCTAGCGATGCCCCCTGACTCCCCAGGGCCACCTTTTCTCTCTCCTCTGCCAGCAGGGAAATTTTGGTGGCAAAGTTTGGGAAGCCCCCAGAGGGAGTCTTGCCGGGGAAAAAGTAAACGAAGAAGTTCAAAGAGAAGCTCAGATGTCAGCCCAGGCGAAAGGAGGCAGGAAGCCAGATGAGTTGCCATCTATTTATAGGGCACTCACTATGAACCAGGCAGTGTGCGGAGTCTTTATGAGCATCATCGCAATCCTTGCAACAGGCCCACTTTAAAAAGATTACCCCTTTTTACAGACAAGGAAACTGAGGCACAGAGAAGATAACTTCCCAAGTTTACACAGCTAGGACATAGTGAGGTGGGATTTGAACCCAGGACTGTCTCTTAGCCACAGCTATGTTTAGATTTCAGTAACAAAGCTTAGGAAGAACAAGGTATAAGCGGGCAATTGCTGCCTCCCAGCCACCAGACAGTCGGCTCCCTGCGGGCAGGCCTTGGATGGTTTTGTTCATTGCCACAGCCCCATCCCCTAGGCAGAGCCTGACCCAGAGCAAGACTGCAGTGCATATTTGTTGAATGAGTGAACGAATTGAATCGGCCCAAGAATTAAGTGGTACCATTTGTATAGTAACAGTTACTGTGTGCTAGGAGCAGTTCCAGGCACGTTACACATACCAACTCATTTAATCCTCTCGACAGCCTGAAGAGGTAGAGCCATTATTAGCCCCATTTTTCAGATGAGGAAATTGAGGCACAGAGAGGTCAAGAGACTTGCCCGAGTTTACACAGCTGGGAAGTAGTAGAGGCAAGATTTGCACCAGGCAGCCTGGCTTCAGAGCCTGTGCTCTCCAACATCGTGCACGGTGCCTGGCACACAGTCGGTGCTCAGTAAAGGGTTGTTGATTGCTTGCAGGAAACCACAGAACCTTACAACAGCTGAGCGAAAAAGAGCCTTAGAAAGTGCTGAGTCCTCCAAAACTTTCATTTTATAGGTGGAAAAACTAAAGCTGTTCAGGTCTTCCAGGAGATGTGTGTGTGCAGGGGCGGGGAGTCCATGAACAGACCCCAAACTTCTGGCTTCTCCTCGGGGCTTTCGCCACTGCTCCTCGTGTGTCCCAGTTCTCGTGTGTCTGATCTACCTGCCATCTCTCAGAACAGCCCTGTGAGAAGAAAGCTGTGACACTCTCTTCCCTAACAATCCCCTTGGGGGACAAAATAATGATCTTCTCTTGTTTGGGAAACCCGCACGTCAGCACAACACATCCTCCTCTGGGTCAGTCAGAGCCCAGGAGGTCTGGACAGGCTGCCAGCGACTAGAACGTGACTCCAAGCCACACAAGTCCCTGGGTTACCATCTGTCCACACAAAGCGTGGTCCAGGGCCACAGCCACCTTTGGGGTGACCACATGCCTGTGGCAAGATGGCGGCTTTCTCCCTGATCTGTTGCTGGAGTCTGTTCCCAGAGACTCAGAGCTGGATGCGGTCCAGCTTCCTCATTTCACAGAGCGGGCAACAGTGGGGCCAGAAGCCGAGCAAGATCATAGAGGGGCCAGGGCTTCAGACTTTGGAACTACAGATATCGTTGCTGCTTTTCCAGTACTGGAAAATAATACTGTGCTTTTTATGTTCAGCCTCCTTCCAACAACCCTGTGTAGTAGGTACTCTGATTATTTCCCAATTTACATCAAGGAAACCAAGTCACAGGGAGTTGGTAGTGTTCCCAAGGCCCTACAGGTGGAGCCGGTGGGCAAGTCCAGGGGGTGAGGCCCTCTTACCCACCATGTGAGACTCTTCCCCATTGTTCCCTCCCCAAAAAATATCATGCCGTTATTGGGCAAAGTTTGAAGGTCATCACCAAGGTGTCAATTCCTCTTCTCCCCCACCCACCTTGCTCTTTGCTTCTCTAAAGCATTTCTTGCAGCTGGCATTGACTGAGGGGTGGGGTGGGAAGAGATGGCAAAGGGATGAACGGAGGGGAAAGAGGGGAAGACGAGGAGAGTGGAGGCGGGGTGCAGATGAAGAGGGGAGAGAGAAGGCAGAGACTAGGACCCCTTCCTGAAGCCTGTCTCGTCCTCTTGCCACCTCCTGCTCAGAGTCCTCCCTGAGAGCCTCTGGTGTGGCCCGCTTTTACCTTGTTCCGAGACATGTTTGAACAGTGTGAGGATTTGAGCGCTTGAGAAGCTGGGAACAGTACTTAACCAGCAAGCGCACGTCTCAAAAGGCCAGAGATAGTAGGTGAACATGACGAAGTGAACACAAAGTTGGACCCCTTTAAAGCACACTGAAGTAGTCTCAGGTTCACGCATTACACACACCGTATGTGCCCCCACCCCTCCATGTGCAAGCATATACCCACCCTCTCTTCTCAGTCACTCTCTCTCCCTCTCCGAGCTGACCTTGCCACCCTGCCTCCTCATCTCACCATCACGCCACCCTGAGCTAGAGTGTCATCACCTTTGGTTCTACTTAAAGGCTTTGGGTCCTCCTTCTTAACACAAGTCAAACATTCTCTTGCTCTTTCCCTGGAGGGAACCCTCAATAGCATTGCTTTGTCCTCCTGGCCCTGGCTTGAGTTTGGTGTCTGTGAAGATCTCAGGGCTGGGGCCAGATGCTCACCTGCAGAGACAAAAAAGATGCCCGCGCTGAGGATGACGTTGTGTCTGCTGCGGTGGAACTCGCTGGCTGCCACGCAGAGCCCACCGAAGAAGAGCAGCGTGACGCTGAGGATGGGGAAGATACTGGAGGCCCTCACGGCCCCTGCGGAGAGAACAAGAGAGGGTTCGGCCTGCACCCCAGCCTGCCCCAGGACCAACCCCGCATGGGCATGGGGCTGCCGAGGGGAAAACAGCCCCCGAGCAGGCGGACAGAGCCGCAGCTCACATGGGCGTGAGACCAGTGCGGTCACTTGGGGCTCTGGGCTTGCGGTTAACGCTTGCAGTCACCGTCCTGCAATTCTTCATAATTTTATCTTTGAATTTGTCTTTTATAAGTAAGTCTGATGGGCCAATGGAGCACGCACTCGGGGCTTGGAGCCCCGACTTAAGTGCGACCCCACCTCCCTACCTCCCCTTCTCCTTGGAGTACGTTCTCAGCTGTCCACTCTCCCACCTAACCAGTGACCTCTGCCACGCTTTGCTCCTGGTGGGGGCTGGGCATGGATACGAGTAGAATCAAGGTTGGGTGCAAGGCCCAGGCAATTTTGAGGCTGCATACTCACCCCTCGAGTGTCCCTGTGCCCCAGGGATATGACATTAAATAGCAAATAAAAGACACCATAACAGGTCAAGAGAGAGATCCCAGAAGAAACAAAAAAGCTTTTCTTGCCTGAATTTTGAACCAGGAGCCCAAGATCTTTGTTTTGCACTGGGCCCTGCAAATTACGTAGCCAGCCCTGCATCCAGGAGCTCCCATCCGATCACATGCTGTTCACCCAAATGCAGAATCTTTCCCACCACACACCTACATTTGCCTAGCACTGAGTCTGGCAATACACACTTAATATCCATTTAGTCACTGAATAAACAAATTTATTTATTCATTCAACAATATTTATTGAGCACCTACTAAGTGCCAGGTGCTGTGCTGCATCCTGGGAGACTAGTGGAAATGTCTAACAATCGCAAGGGAACAGGAAGTCACTGAGAGCTGGAGCAGTGTCCTGGAGGCCCCTGTGTTAACTCTTTAGTTGCTGGATCACGGAGACACCCTAAGGTTCGGGGAGAGGGCTCCTACGGTGGGGATCCCAGTATTCACCCAACCAGTATAAGAGTATTTCCTAGTAGACCCAGGCCAGAATACAGTTGAATAAATTCTGTGTTCACTGGTGTACAAGAGCTGAGGTCCCTGTCCTCACGGGGCTTGCATTCTACTAGAGATGACAGGCAGGACCGGCTACATAGTTGGGAGGGCCCTGTGCAAAATGAAAATGCAAGGCCTCATGTTCCAAAATTATTAAGAATTTCAGGATGGCGACAGCAGAGCACTGAACCAAGTGTGGGCCCTTGTAAGGGCGGGCCCTGTGTGGCTGAGAGGGCCGCAAGAACGAGGCTTGAGCTGACCACGGCTCAGACTAG